>NW_017191408.1:0-10792 GCF_001704415.2 Capra hircus
AATTCTCGGCGTTCCCGTCGCATCTCAAGAGGGGACGCTTTACACAGGAAAGGCGTGAGGAACTCCAGGGTCGTTCCACCATTCCCAGAGTCCCCCAGATGTCTCAGGCCATTCCAGGAAACCTGTTTTCCCTGCACTGCCTCGACTTTCAAGCCGAGGATCGTCTCACATGACGGTGGCACGTGGACAGCCCTGTGGGAAAGCCTCGTGGGAAAGTCTCATGGGAAAGCCTCGAGGAAAGCCACAGATCCCTTGATCCACGTGAAGGAGCGTGACACTGCTGCTACAGCTCGGGAGGAAATCGCACGTGCATGCCCCCACTCGAGATGAGGACTGACTCCCCTGGGGAGACTCCAGAAGTACCCAAGATCCATGTCAACACTGGAGAGGAATCCTCAGGTTCCGGCACCGACTCCAAACAAGGTCTTAGGCCCGGGCATCGACGGGAGAGGAATCCCGAGATGCCGCCGTGCAACTCGCATGGGGACTGGCCTTTCCTGAGGCCACCAGAGAGCGTCCCTGAGGTCCCCGTCGTAAGTCGAGAGCACCTGCCGCAACTCGAGAAATCCAGGAGGTTCTCCCTTCCAGGCCGAGATGAGGCCAATTTCCGCTGAGGCGTCTCGAGGCTAATCACACACAACCTATGGAACTTCCAAGGAGTCCTTCAAACCCTTGCTGCAACTCAAGAATTTCCCCGACATACCCGTCTCCAGTCGAGAGGAAGCACGAGAGTCCCACCACATCCAGAGGAGCCTCGTTTCCACCTCATGGCTCGAGAGGAGGGATCCTTTCACTGCGTGGTCGGGAAAGAATTCCCGCATTCCCCTCGCATCTCAAGAGGAGGCGATCTCACAGGAAAAGGCGAGAGGAACTCCAGGGTCGTCCACCATTCCCAGAGTCCCCAGATGTCTCAGTCCATTCCAGGGAAAACCTGTTTTCCCTGCACTGCCTCGACTTTCAAGCCGAGGATCGACTCACAACGACGGTGACACGTGGGTCAGCCCTGTGGGAAAGCCTCGTGGAAATGGGAAAGCCTCGTGGGAAAAACCTCGAGGGAAAGCCACAGATTCCTTGATCCACGCGAAGGAAGCGTGACACTGCTGCTACAGCTCTGAAGGAAAGCGCAACTGCATGCCCCCACACGAGACGAGGACTGACTCCCCTGGGGAGACTCCAGAAGTAACCCAAGATCCATTCAGCACTGGAGAGGAATCCTCAGGTTCAGGCACCGATTCCACACAAGGTCTTAGGCCCGGAATCGACGGGAGAGGAATCCCGAGAGGCCCCCGAAGAAATCGCATGGGACTGGCCTTTCCTGAGGCCACCAGAGCAGGTCCCTTAGGTGCCAGGCATAAGTCAAGAGCACCTGCCCGCAACTCGAGAAACACAGGAGGTTCTTCCATCCAGGCGACATGGGGCCCATTTCCGCTGAGGAGTCTCGAGGCTAATCACCACCTAACCTCTGGAACTTCCAAAGGGTCCTTCACACCCTGGCTGCAACTCAAGAAGTTCCCGACATACCCGTCCTCCACTTGAAAAGGAATCACGAGAGTCCCGCCCTCATCCAGAGAATCCCCGTTTCCGCCTCCCAGCCCGAGAGGAGGGATCCTTTCCCTGCGTGGTCCGGGAAAGAATTCCCGGCGTTCCCGTCGCATCTCAAGAAGAGGCGCCTCTCCACAGGAAAGGCGAGAGAACTCCAGATTCGTGCACCCATTCCCAGAAGTCCCCCAGATTGTCTCAGTCCATTCCAGGGAAACCTGTTTCCCTACACTGCCTCGACTTTCAGGACCGAGGATCCACTCACCCACGGTGGCACTTGGCACAGCCCTTACGGAAATCCTCGAGGGAAAGCCACAGATCCCTTGATCCATGCAAAGAGAAGCGTGACACTGCTGCTACAGCTTGGGAGGAAAGCGCACCATGCATGCCTCCACTCGAGATGAGGACTGACTCCCCTGGGGAGACTCCAGAAGTACCCCAAGATCTATGTCAGCACTGGAGAGGAATCCTCAGGTTCCGGCACCGACTCCACACAAGGTCTTAGACCCCGACATCGACGGGAGAGAAATCCCGAGAGGCCCCCGAGCAACTCACATGGGGACTGGCCTTACCTGAGGCCAACAGAGCGGGTCCCTGAGGTCCCCGTCGTAAGTCGAGAGCACCTGCACCAACTCGAGAAAATGCAGGAGGTTCTCCCCTCCTAGGGGAGATGAGGCCCATTTCCTCTGAGGCGTTCCCAGGCTAATTACAACCTAACCTCTGGAACTTTGAAAGGGTCCTTCACACCATTGCTGCAACTCAAGAAGTTCCCCGACGTACCCGTCTCCACTCGAGAGGAAGCACGAGAAGTCCCACCACATCCAGAAGGAGCCCCGTTTTCCGCCTCATAGCTCGAGAGGAGGGATCTTTCCCTGCGTGGTCGGGAAAGAATTCCGGCGTTCCCGTCGCATCTCAATTGGAGCGCTCTCCACAGGAAAGGAGAGAGGAACTCCAGGGTCGTGCCACCATTCCCAGAGTCTTCCAGATGTCTCAGTCCATTCCAGGGAAACCTGTTTTCCCTGCACTGCCTCGACTTTCAAGCGAGGATCGACTCACACCTCGGTGGCACGTGGGACAGCCCTGTGGGAAAGCCTGGTGGGAAAGCCTCGTGGGAAAGTCTCGTGGGAAAGCCTCGAGGGAAAGCCACAGATGCTTTGATCCACGCGAATGGAAGCTTGACAGTGCTGCTACAGCTCGGGAGGAAAGTTCACGTGCATGCCCTTACTCGAGACGAGGACTGACTCCCCTGTGGAGACTCCAGAAGTACCCCAAGTTCCATGTCAGCACTGGAAAGAATCCTCAGGTTCCGGCACCGACTACACAAGGTCTTAGGCCCTGGCATCGACGGGAGAGGAATCCCGAGAGGCCCCCGAGCAACTCACATGGGGACTGTCCTTTCCTTGAGGCCACCAGAGCGGATCCTTGAGGTCCCTGTCGTGGGATGAGAGCACCTGCAGCAACTTGAGAAAATACAGGAGGTTCTCCCTTCCAGGCGAGATGAGGCCCATTTCCGCTGAGGTGTCACAAGGCTAATCACTCCTAAACCTCTGGAACTTCCAAAGGGTCCTTCACACCCTTGCTGCAACTCAAGAAGATCCCCAACATACCCGTCTCCACTCAAGAGGAAGCACGAGAGTCCCGCCCACATTCAGAGGAAGCCCCCGTTTCCGCGTCATAGCTCGAGAGGAGGGATCCTTTCCCTCCGTGGTCCGGGAAAGAATTCTCGGCGTTCCCGTCGCATCTCAAGAGGGGACGCTTTACACAGGAAAGCGTGAGGAACTCCAGGGTCGTTCCACCATTCCCAGAGTCCCCCCAGATGTCTCAGGCCATTCCAGGGAAACCTGTTTTCCCTGCACTGCCTCGACTTTCAAGCCGAGGATCGTCTCACACGACGGTGGCACGTGGGACAGCCCTGTGGAAAGCCTCGTGGGAAAGTCTCATGGGAAAGCCTCGAGGGAAAGCCACAGATCCCTTGATCCACGTGAAGGGAGCGTGACACTGCTGCTACAGCTCGGGAGGAAATCGCACGTGCATGCCCCCACTCGAGATGAGGACTGACTCCCCTGGGGAGACTCCAGAAGTACCCCAAGATCCATGTCAACACTGGAGAGGAATCCTCAGGTTCCGGCACCGACTCCAAACAAGGTCTTAGGCCCGGGCATCGACGGAGAGGAATCCCGAGATGCCCCGTGCAACTCGCATGGGGACTGGCCTTTCCTGAGGCACCAGAGAGCGTCCCTGAGGTCCCCGTCGTAAAGTCGAGAGCACCTGCCGCAACTCGAGAAAATCCAGGAGGTTCTCCCTTCCAGGCGAGATGAGGCCAAATTTCCGCTGAGGCGTCTCGAGGCTAATCACACACAACCTATGGAACTTCCAAGGAGTCCTTCAAACCCTTGCTGCAACTCAAGAATTTCCCCGACATACCCGTCTCCAGTCGAGAGGAAGCACGAGAGTCCCACCACATCCAGAGGAGCCTCGTTTCCACCTCATGGCTCGAGAGGAGGGATCCTTTCACTGCGTGGTCGGGAAAGAATTCCCGGCATTCCCCTCGCATCTCAAGAGGAGGCGATCTCCACAGGAAAGGCGAGAGGAACTCCAGGGTCGTGCCACCATCCCCAGAGTCCCCCAGATGTCTCAGTCCATTCCAGGGAAACCTGTTTTCCCTGCACTGCCTCGACTTTCAAGCCGAGGATCGACTCACACGACGGTGACACGTGGGTCAGCCCTGTGGGAAAGCCTCGTGGGAAAGCCTCGTGGGAAAGCCTCGTGGGAAAACCTCGAGGGAAAGCCACAGATTCCTTGATCCACGCGAAGGGAAGCGTGACACTGCTGCTACAGCTCTGAAGGAAAGCGCAACTGCATGCCCCCACACGAGACGAGGACTGACTCCCCTGGGGAGACTCCAGAAGTAACCCAAGATCCATGTCAGCACTGGAGAGGAATCCTCAGGTTCAGGCACCGATTCCACACAAGGTCTTAGGCCCCCGGAATCGACGGGAGAGGAATCCCGAGAGGCCCCCGAAGAAATCGCATGGGGACTGGCCTTTCCTGAGGCCCACCAGAGCAGGTCCCTTAGGTGCCAGGCCATAAGTCAAGAGCACCTGCCGCAAACTCGAGAAACACAGGAGGTTCTTCCATCCAGGCGACATGGGGCCCATTTCCGCTGAGGAGATCTCGAGGCTAATCACACCTAACCTCTGGAACTTCCAAAGGGTCCTTCACACCCTGGCTGCAACTCAAGAAGTTCCCCGACATACCCGTCTCCACTTGAGTGGAAGCACGAGAGTCCCGCTCACATCCAGACGAGCCCCGTTTCCGCCTCCTAGCTCGAGAGGAGGGATCCTTTCCCTGCGTGGTCGGGAAAGAATTCCCGGCGTTCCATCGCATTTCAAGAGGAGGCGCTCTCCACAGGAAAGGCGAGAGGAACTCCAGGGTCGTGCCACCATTCCCAGAGTCAACTAGATGTCTCCGACCATTCCAGGTAAACCTGTTTTCCCCTGCTCGGCCTCGACTGTCAAGCCGAGGATCGACTCACACCACGGTGGCACGTGGGACAGCCCTGTGGGAAAGCCTCGTGGGAAAGCCTCGAGGGAAAGCCACAGATCCCTTGATCCACGCGAAGGGAAGCTTGACACTGCTGCTACAGCTCGGGAGGAAAGCGCACGTGCATGCCCCCACTCGAGACGAGGACTGACTCCCCTGGGGAGACTCCAGAAGAACCCCGATATCCATGTCAGCACTGGAGAGGAATCCTCAGGTTCCGGCACTGACTCCACACAAGGACTTAGTCCCCAGCATCGATTGGAGAGGAAACCTGAGAGGCCCCCCTGAGGCCCCCGAGCAATTCGCATGCGGACTGGCCTTTCCTGAGGTCACCAGAGCGGGTCCCTAAGGTCCCCGTCGTAAGTCGAGAGCACCTGCCGCAACTCGAGAAAATCCAGGAGGTTCTCCCCTCCTGGAGAGATAAGGCCCATTTCCGCTGAGGCGTCTCGAGGCTAATCACACCTAACCTCTGGAACTTCCATAGGGTCCTTCCCACCCTTGCTGCCAACTCAAGAAGTTCCCCGACATACCCGTCTCCACTCGAGAGGAAGCACGAGTGTCCCGCCACATCCAGAGGAGCCCCGTTTCCCGCCTCCTAGCTCGAGAGGAGGGATCCTTTCCTTTCCTGGTCGGAAAGTATTCCCGGCGTTCCCGTCGCATCTCAAGTGGAGGCGCTCTCCACAGGAAAGGCGAGAGGAACTCCAGGGTCGTGCCACATTCCCAGAGTCCCCCAGATGTCTCAGTCCATTCCAGGGAAACCTGTTTTCCCTGCACTGCCTCGACTTTCAAGCCGAGGATCGACTCATACCACGGTGGCACGTGGGACAGCCCTGTGGGAAAGCCTCGTGGGAAAGCCTCGTGGGAATGCCTAGTGGAAAGCCTCGAGGGAAAGCCACAAATCCCTTGATCCACACGAAGGGAAATGTGACACTGCTGCTAAGGCTCAGGAGGAAAGCGCACGTGCATGCCCCCCAAACGAGACGAGGACTGACTCCCCTGGGGAGACTACAGAAGTACCCCAAGATCCATGTCAGCACTGGAGAGGAATCCTAAGGTTCCGGCACTGACTCCACACAAGGTCTTAGCCCCAGCATCGAAGGGAGAGGAATCCCAAGAGGACCTCGAGCAACACGCATGGGGACTGGCCTTTCCGGAGGCCACCAGAGCGGGTCCCTGAGGTCCCCATCGTAAGGCTAGAGCACCTGCTGCAACTCGAGAAAATCCAGGAGGTTCTCCCCTCCAGGCTAAATGAGGCCCATTTCCGCTGAGGCATCTCGAGGCTAATCACACCTAAACTCTGGAACTTCGAAAGGGTCTTTCACACCCTTGCTGCAACTCAAGAAGTTCCCCGACATACCCGTCTCCACTCGAGAGGAAGCACGAGAGTTCTGCCCACATCCAGAGGAGCCCCATTTCCGCCTCCTATTTCCAGAGGAGGGATCCTTTCACTGTGTTCGGGAAAGAATCCCCCGCGTTGCCGTCGCATTTCAAGAGGAGGCGCTCTCCACAGGAAAGGCGAGAGGAACTCCAGGGTCGGGCCACCATTCCAAGAGTCCCCCAGATGTCTCAGTCCATTCCAGGAAAAACTTTTTTCCCTGCACTGCCTCGACTTTCAAGGCCGAGGATCGACTCACACAATGGTGGCACGTGGGACAGCCCTGTGGGAAAGCCTCGTGGGAAAGCCTGGTGGGAAAGCCTCGAGGGAAAGACACAGATCCCTTGATCCCCGCGAAGGAAGCGTGACACTGCTGCTACAGCTCAAGAGGAAAGCGCACGTGCATGTCCCCACACGAGACGAAGGACTGACTCCCCTGGGGAGACTCCAGAAGTATCCCAAGATCCATGTCAGCACTGGAGGGGAATCCTAAGGTTCCGGCACCGACTCCACACAAGGTCTTAGGCCCCGCATCAACGGGAGAGGAGGACCTAGAGGACGCCGTATTAGTCGCATGGGGACTGGCCTTTCCTGAGGCCACCAGAGCGGGTCCCTGAGGTCCCCGTCGTAAGTCGAGAATAGCTGCCCCAACACGAGAAAATCCAGGAGGTTCTCCCTTCCAGGCGAGATGAAGCCCAATTCTGCTGAGGCGTCTCGAGGCTTATCACACCTAAACTCTGGAACCTACAAAGGGTCCTTCACACCATTGTTGGAACTCAGCAAGTTCCCCGACATACCCGTCTCCACTCAAGAGGAAGCACGAGAGTCCTGAAACACATCCAGAGGAGCCCCGTTTTCGCCTCCTAGCTCGAGAGGAGGGATCCATTCCCTGCATGGTCGGGAAAGAATTCCGGCATTCCCGTCGCATCTCCAGTGGAGGCGCTCTCCACAGGAAAGGCGAGAGGAACTCCAGGGTCGTGCCACCATTCCCAGAGTCCCCCAGATGTCTCAGTCCATTCTAGGAAACCTGTTTTCCCTCCACTGCCTCGACTTTCTAGCTGAAGATCGACTCACACCACGGTGGCACTTGGACAGCCCTGTGGGAAAGCCTCTTGGGAAAACCTTGTGGGAAAGCCGCGAGGGAAAGCCCCAGATCCCTTGATCCCCGCCACGGGAAGCGTGACACTGCTGCTACAGCTCGGGAGGAAAGCGCACGTGCATGCCCCACTCGAGACGAGGACTGACTCCCCTGGGGAGACTCCAGGTGTACCCCAAGATCCATGTCAGCACTGGAGGGGAATTCTAAGGTTTCCGGCACTGACTCCACACAAGGTCTTAGGCCCCGGCATCGACGTGAGGGGAATCCCGAGAGGCCCCCGAGAAACTCGCATGGGGACTGGCCTTTCCTGAGGCCACCAGAGCGGGTCCCTGAAGTCCCCCGTCGTTAGTCGAGAGCACCTGCCGCAACTCGAGAAAATCCAGGAGGTTCTCCCCTCCAGGCGAGATGAGGCCCATTTCCGCTGAGGCGTCTCGAGGCTAATCAAACCTAACCTCTGGAACTTTCAAGGGGTCCTTCACACCCTTGCTGCAACTCAAGAAGTTCCCCGACATACCCGTCTCCACTCGAGAGGAAGCACGAGAGTCCCGCCCACATCCAGAGGAGCCCTGTTTCCGCCTCCTAGCTCGAGAGGAGGGATCGTTTCCCTGCGTGGTCGGGAAAGAATTTCCGGGTTCCCGTCGCATCTCAAGAGGAGGCGCTCTCCACAGGAAAGGCGGAGAGGAACTCCAGGGTCGTGCCACATTCCCTGAGTCCCCCAGATGTCTGAGTCCATTCCAGGGAAATCTGTTTTCCCTTCACTGCCTCGACTTTAAAGCCAAGGATCGACTCACACCACAGTGGTACGTGGGAAAGCCCTGTGGGAAGCCTCGTGGGAAAGCGTCATGGGAAAGTCTAGAGGGAAAGCCACAGATCCCTTGATCCACGAAAAGGGAAGCATGACACTGCTGCTACAGCTCGGGAGGAAATCGCACGTGCATGCCCCCTCTCGAGACAAGGACTGACTCCCCTGGGGAGACTCCAGAAGTACCACAAGATCCATGTCGGCACTGGAGAGGAATCCTCAGGTTCCGTCACTGAGTCCACACAAGGTCTTAGGCCCCAGCATCGACGGGAGAGGAATCCCGAGAGGCCCGGGAGAAACTCGCATGGGGACTGGCCTTTCCTGAGGCCACCAGAGCGGGTCCCTGAGGCCCTCGTCGTAAGTCGAGAGCACCTGCCGCAACTCGAGAAAATCCAGGAGGTTCTCCCCTCCAGGCGAGATGAGGCCCATTTCGGCTGAGACAACTAGGGGGTAATCAGACTTAAACTCTGGAACTTCCAAAGGGTCCTTCACACCCTTGCTGCAACTCAAGAAGTTCCCCGACATACCCGTCTCCACTCAAGAGGAACCCGAGCATCCAGCCCGTATCCAGAGTGGCCCCGTTTCCGCCTGCTAGCTCGAGAGGAGGGATCCTTTCCCTGCGTGGTCCTGAAAGAATTCCTAGCGCTCCCGTCTCATCTCAAGAGGAGGCGCTCTCCACAGTAAAGGCGAGAGGAACTCCAGTATCAGGCCCCATTCCCAGTGTCCCCAGATGTCTCAGTCCATTCCAAGGAAACCTGTTTTCCCTGCACTGCCTCCACTTTCAAAGCCGAGGATCGACTCACACCGCGATGGCAGGTTGGATAGCCCTGTGGGAAAGCCTCGTGGGAAAGCCTCGTGGGAAAGCCTCGAGGGAAAGCCACAGATCCCTTAATCCACGCGTAGGGAAGCGTGACACTGCTGCTACAGCTCGGGAGGAAAGCGCACGTGCATGCCCCCACTCGAGAGGAGGACTGACTCCCCTGGGGAGACTCCAGAAGTACCCCAAGATCCATGTCAGCACTGCAGAGGAAACCTCAGGTTCGCGCACTGACTCCACACAAGGTCTTAGGCCCCGGCATCGACGGGAGAGGAATCCCGAGAGGCCCCGAGCAATTCGCATGGGGAGTGGCCTTTTCTGAGGCCCCCAGAGCGGGTCGTTGAGGTCCCCGTCGTAAGTCGACAGCAACTGCCCTATCTCGAGAAAATCCAGGAGGTAGTCCCCTCCAGGCGAGATGAGGCCCATTTCCGCTGAGGCGACTGGAAGCTAATCACCCCTAATCTCTGAAACTTCCAAAGTGTCCTTCACAGCCTTGCTGCAACTCAAGAAGTTCCCCGACATACCCGTCTCCACTCAAGAGGAAGCACGAGAGTCCGCCCACATCCAGATGGCCCCGTTTCCGCCTCCTAGCTCGAGAGGAGGGATCCTTTCCTTTCGTGTCGGAAAAGAATTCCCGGCTTCCCGTCGCATCTCAAGAGGAGGCGCTCTCCACAGGAAAGGCGAGAGGAACTCCAGGGTCGTGCCACCATTCCCAGAGTCCCCCAGATGTCTCAGTCCATTCCGGAAACCTGTTTTCCCAGCACTGCCTCGACTTTCAAGCGAGGATCGACTCACATCACGGTGACACGTGGGACAGCACTATGGGAAAGCCTCGTGGAAAGCCTCGTGGGAAAGCCTCGAGGGAAAGCCACAGATCCCTTGATCCACGCGAAGGGAAGTGTGACACTGCTGCTACAGCTCGGGAGGAAAGCCCACGTGCATGACCCCACTCGAGACGAGGACTGACTCCCCTGGGGAGACTCCAGAAGTACCCCAAGATCCATGTCAGCACTGGAGGGGAATCCTAAGGTTCCGGCACACGACTCCACACAAGATCTTAGTCCCGGCATCGACGTGAGGGAATCCCGAGAGGCCCCGAGCAACTCGCATGGGGACCTGCTTTTCCTGAGGCCCCAGAGCGGGTCGTTGAGGTCCCCGTCGAAAGTCGAGACACCTGCTGCAACTCGGAAAATCAAGGAGCTTCTCCCCTCCAGGCGAGAAGAGGCCCATTTCCACTGAGGCGTATCGAGGCTAATCCCACCTATCCTTTGGAACGTGCAAACGGTCCTTCACACCCTTGCTGCCACTCAAGAAGTTCCCCGACATACCCGTCTCCACTCGAGAGGAAGCACGAGAGTTCTGCCCACATCCAGAGGAGCCCCGTTCTGCCTCCTAGCTCGAGAGGAGGGATCCTTATCCTGCGTGGTCGGGAAAGAATTCCCGGCGTTCCCGTCGCATCTCACGACGAGGCGCTCTCCACAGAAAGGCGAGAGGAACTCCAGGGTCGTGCCACCATTCCCAGAGTCCCCCAGATGTCTCAGTCCATTCCAGGGAAACCTGATTTCCCTGCACTGCCTCGACTTTCTAGCCGAGGATCGACTCACATCTCGTGGCATG
>NW_017191409.1:0-10792 GCF_001704415.2 Capra hircus
TGGGAATTATTTCTCAATCAGCGAGCTACTTCATTTTCTTTTCAGATCAGGTAGGGAAGGCCTCTGCCCAACCGGAGAAGGTACCTACTATTCTAGTAAGTCATGATAACAGGTGACTGCCTTTGCTTCCCCGAAGGACACTCGCTTTCCCTGCATCCTGAGAACTCCACGTCTCAGCCAGTTGGAAAAGCGCTTCTTGGAGGTCATTATCAGGGGCAACTTCCCCTGGAGCCGGGGCCATAGGGAGCGGCTCCACACTCCCAGGGAAAGGCAGAGCCACAGCCACCATCTGTCCATCCGCCTTTGCTCTGTAGGAGAGCTCTAGTGAGCCTAGGTCTGTCAGGAAAATTCTTGCTCCTATGGGGACACATTCTATGTGTGAAACTGCATCCAGGACCTAGGGGCCACAGGGCGCTGTTTCTCTCGGGGGCGGAGGGGTGGGGGGCCTGAAGCAGTGCGGCCAGCAACAGCTTCCATTCCATCCAATTGCTCTTTTCTTCCTCTGATAGAACTAGCTTTGTTCGCAGCCTTTGGCAATTTGGAGGCAAGCGGGCCCCACTTCCTCCCAAGGAGGCATGGGACCTACTTTGAGTGGAAAGGCCCTCACGGAGCTGAACCAGGAAGGCACCCAGTCATGTCTGACACATTCCTGCATCCTGCTTCTTCATGAGCAATACCGCTATAAGCTAGGATGTCTTTCCAAGGCTCAGAAAGGACAGGGGAGATGCATGGCTGCCTCTGGAATTTCGGTCCTCTGAGCAGACCTGGAGGTCTCCCTTTGAAGGAGGCTAACCAGTTTCTTCAAATACAGGCTTGCAAAAACACACACTGGGTGGCTGCCTCTTCTTCCCTGAAGGACGATGCACTTTCCCCGCATCCTGTGAACTCTGCATCCCAGCCTGCTGGAAAAGCGCTTCTTGGAGGTCATTTTTCAGGGAGCAATTTTCCCTGGAGCCCGGGCCGTAGGGAGGGCCATGCTCGCTGGGAAAGGCAGAGTCACATCCACAGTCTGTTCTACCCCTTTTGCCCTGTAGGAGAGCTCTAGTGAGCCTAGGTCTGTCAGGAAAATTCTTGCTCCTATGGGGACACACCCTGTGTGTTAACCTGCATATCGGACCTAGGGCCACAGGGCGCCTGTTCCTCTCGGGGGACCCTGAAGTGGTGCGGCCAGCAACAGCCTGAACATCCATCCGATTGCTCTTTTCTTCCTTCTGATAGAGCTAGCTTTGCTTCTCGCTTTGGCATTTCGGAAGCCAGGGAGCCACCGCTGTTGTCCTGGGGTCTATTGGAGGTACCGGGTCTATTGGACCCCAGCATGGCACCCGACCCTCAGACACACTCCCGCAGCCTCCTTCCCCATGGCAGGACTGTTCTGACCTAGGAATGTGTTCCCAAGGCTCAGAAAATGCAGGGAGACACACGGCCCTGACTCTGGAACTGAGGCCGTTGGAGCAGGCCTGGAGGTCTGACGTCTGAGACGCCAAACACTTGCTGCAAGATACAGGTGTGAAAACACACTCTCTGGGGCTGCCTTTCCTTCCTCCAAGGAAGAGAGCTTTTCCAGTCTCCTCCGTGCTGAGTCATACAAGGCTGGAAAGGTCTGGCTTCGAGGGGCATTTTCTCAGCGGCAATGGCCCTGAGGCCCTGCACCCAGGGAGGGATCCTACCCTCCCAGGGGAAGTCAAAGCAACCTCCAAACAGCTGTTCTATCATGTTTCCTCTGCAGGAGGGAGCTAGTGAGCCCAGGTCTGTCTGGAACGTTCTTGATCCTGCGGGAAATCATCCTGGGAGCCCACCTGGATACCAGTCGTAGGGGCTAAAATTCGCATTTTCCTTCCTTGGAGCCCTAACGCAGTACAGCCTAGCAACTGCTTGAAAATCCATCCTGTTGCTGTTTTCTTCCCTCTGACAGAGCGAGCTTTGCTCCCCATTTGGGATTTCAGAAGCAAGGTGGTGGCCTGCAACTCCTTGCCTGGGGTCCATTGGAGGTGCAAGGTGCCCTCGACCAGGTGACCCAGCATGACACCTGGCCCCTCAGACACACTCCCGCAGCCTGCTTCCCATGGGCAGGACTGCTCTCACCTAGGAATGTGTTTGCAAGGCCAGGAAACTGCAGGGAGACACAAGGCCTGATTCTGGAATTGAGTCTGTTGAACAGGCCTGCAGGTCTTCTGTCTAACAAGCCAAACACTTGCTGCAAGATACAGGCCTGAAAACACACTCTTGGCTGCCTTTCCTTCCTCCAAGGAAGAGAGTTTTCTCAGCCTCCTGTGGGCTGAGAGTCACACAGGGCTGAAAAGCACTTGCTGGAGATTATTTTTCATTGGCCATGGCCCCTGAGGCCTGTGCTCAGGGAGGGCTCCTCCCTCCCAGGGAAAGTCAAAGGAAGCTCCAAACGGCTGTTCAATCATGTTTCTGAGAGAGTCATTGCCAAGGCAGGTTTCTAAGAAGTTCAAGGTCCCAAGGAGAGAGGGGTCTAGAATTCTCAAGAGGAAGGAAGGACAAACTGTTTTTTCCCTCTACATTCCTTAGGATTATATAACAATCATGCATCCTTCTTGAGGACGGTCTCTGGAAAAAACCTTCTGGCTAATCCTGTTATCTTAAAATGTCAATTATGGGAGTAGGTCTAGTGAGTCTTTACAACCTCCAGACATTCTTTTGTTCGTTGTCATAACTTATTGGAGAGTATATAACTCCATTACTAACACTAGCAAGGGGTACGCTTTCTGCCCCTTGTGATGTCTCTGTCAGAAGCTTTCTCTATCTCCTTTCTCCTTTAATAAAACTCTATTGCACAAAAGCTCTGAGCAATCAAGCCTCGTCTTGGGCCCTGGATTGAATTCTTCTCCTCCATAGCCAAGAATCCCAGCATCTTTTCGTGGTTCAGCAACAATATTTCATTTCCTCTGCAGGAGAGAGCTAGTGAGCTTAGGTCTGTCTGGAACATTCTTGATCCTGTGGGGAAAATATCCTGTGCACACATCTGGATACTGGGCCTAGAGGCCAAAATTCGCATTTCTTTCCCGGGAGCCCTAACGTGGTGTGACTTAGCAACTGCTTGAAAATCCATCCCATTGCTGTTTTCCTCCTTCTGACAGAGCTAGCTTTGTTCCCTGCTTTGGGATGTCTCAACCGAAGGGCCGGTCCATAGCTACTCGCCTGGGGCCCATTGGATGTGCAAGGTGCCCTCGACTAGGTGACCCTAGCATGGCACTCAGCCGCTCAGACACACTCCCGAGGCTTCTTTCTCATGGAAGCACTGCTCCAACTAGGAATGTGTCTGCAATGCTTGGAAAGTGCAGTGAGACACACAGCCCTGACTCTGCAATTGAGCCCTCAGAGCAAGCCTGCAGCTCTGATGTCTGAGAAGCAAAACACTTGCTGCAAAGAGAGGCCTGAAAACACACTCTCTGTGGATGACTTTCCTTCCTCTAAGGAAGATAGTTTTCCAGTCTCCTGCTTCCTGAATGTCACACAGCTGGAATGCTTGCTTGGAGTCGTGATTCAGTGGCAATGACCCCTGAGGCCTTTGCCCAGGGAGGGCTCCCACACTCACAGGCAAATCAAAGCAACTTCCAAGTGAGTCAGCTCTTCACATCAAGTGGCCAAAGTATTGGAGTTTCAGGTTCAGTATTAGTCCTTCCAATGTATATTCAACCTGATTTCCTTTAGGATGGAGTGGTTGCGTCTCCTTGTAGTCTAAAGCGACCTACAAGCATCTTCTCCAACACACAGTTCAAAAGCATCCAATTTTCAGCTGTCACTTTCTTTATAGTACATCTTTCATATCCATCCATGACATATGGAAAAACATAGCCTTGACTGGATGGATCTTTGTTGGCAAAGCAACGTCTCGGCTTTTTAATATGCTGTCTAGTTTGGTCATCACTTTTCTTCCAAAGTCATAAATACGTTTTAAGTTCATGGAGGCAGCATCACCTGCAGTGATTTCAAGCCCCCCAAAATAGTCTGCTGCTGTTTCCAATGTTTTCCCATCTATTTGCCATGAAGTGATGAGACTGGATGCAATGATTTTAGTTTTCTGAATGCTGAGCTTTAAGCTAACTTTTTCACTCTCCTCTTTCACTTTCATCAGGAGACTCTTTAGTTCTTCTTCACTTTCTGCATAAGGGTGGTGTCATCTGCATATCTGAGATTCTTGATATTTTCCAGCAATCTGGATTCAGCGTGTGCTTCCTCCAGCCAGTGTTTCTCATGATGTACTCTGCATATAAGTTAAATAAGCAGGGTGACAATACACTGCCTTGACATATTCCTTTTCCTATTTAGAACAGTCTGTTGTTCCATGTCCAGTTCGAACTGTTTCTTCCTGACCTGCATACAGGTTTCTCAAGAGACAGGTCAGGTGGTCTGGTATTCCCATCTCTTTCAGAATTTTCCGCAGTTATTGTGATCCACACAGTCAAAGGCTTTGGCATAGTCAATAAGCAGAAATAGATGTCTTTTTTTTCTGGAACTCTCTTGCTTTTTCAATGATCCAGTGGATGTTGGCAGTTTGATCTCTGGTTTCTCTGCATGTTTTAAATCCCTCTTGAACATTTGGAAGTTCACAGTTCATGTGAACTTGAGAATTTTGAGCATTACTTTACTAGTGTGTGAGATGAGTGCAATTGTGCAGCAGCTTGAATATTCTTTGTCATTGCCTTTCTTTGGATTGGAATGAAAACTGACCTAATGACTAGATGTTTTCAATTGCATATGCTGAAAGAACTGGCTGTGCAGTTTTGAAGAAAAAAAAATCATTTAACCCATTTTCTCTGAAGTGCAAGGCATATCATGGCCATCCCTGAATCATAAAGTCACCTTTTCTTTATGTAGTCATAGTTTCATGCCTAAATATAGGCCAACTCATGCTCAAATGGACTCTGATGTCAGGGGCAGATCAACTAATAAAAAGCTTGGATTGTCCCTCTGGAGGAAAGTGAGATCTTGGTCCACGAGAAGAATCTGAAGGGTTAAGGGAACTTGCAAGAGTGGGAAAGCTTAGTCCATCCTACATGTACCAAAATCTTAAATAAGGCTTATTTACTTTACCGAAGTAAAAAAACAGATGATGAAAACAATTATAAATCAATGAAAGGTAAAGAAATCAAGTCTGTTATCAAAAATTGCATTCTAAGAAAACTTTGTCTCTAACCTAGAGAGGAGACTAAATTCCATCTGGACAGCTTACCAGAAGACAACAAACAAACAAACAAATTATCGGTAAGCTTAAAAAAAGTATATTCCATATATCTTGAAGTAGCAGTATTTCTGCAAAGGCATCAGTGTGAAACCATAGAGGACATGGTTAAAACCTGATTAAATAGAAATTGACAATGTAATCTGGTCACTGCTGCGACTTGAAATGCTTTAATATGATAACTGGAATTATAACTGACAGCATTTGACCAGGACATATCAGATTTTCACGGATGTCATAATTTCTAGATATCTATATTAGGAACTGAAGGAATCTTTGAACCTAGGAAAGAAAACAACAGTCTCAAAGGCCTTGCTGAATCATCTATCAGCAAGGAATGTCTTTGCAAGGATCGCAAAGTGAAGGGAAAATACACCGGACCTGCCTCTGCAACTTCGGTCCTCTGAGCAGATCTGGAAGTCTCCTTTGTATAAGCTAACCTGTTCCTTCCAATAGAGTTTGCAACACAAAACAAGTGGCCGCCTATTCTTCCCCGAAGGAGCTCCTCTTTCCCCACATCCTGCGAACTCCCTTCCCAGCCTCCTGGAAAAGCGCTTCTTGCAGTTCCTTTCAGAAAATCCTATGGACGGAGAAGCCTGTAGGCTGCAGTCCGTGGGGTCGCTGAGGGTCGGACACGACTGAGCGACTGCACTTTCATTTTCACTTTCATGCATTGGAGAAGGCAATGGCAACCCACTTACTGTTCTTGCCTGGAGAATCCCAGGGACGGGGGAGCCTAGTGGGCTACCGTCTATGGCGTCGCACAGAGTCGAACACGACTGAAGCAACTTAGCAGCAGCAGCAGCAGCAGTTCCTTTCTTAGGGGCAGTTATCCCTGAGATTGGGACCTGGAAAGGCAGAGCCACCTCCACACACACGTCTTTTCTGTCCCCTTTCCTCTGGAGGAGAGCTCTAGTGAGCCTAGGTCTGTCAGGAAAATTCTTGGCTTTGACGGGATCCCACCAGTGTGTGAACCTGCATACCCGACCTAGGGGCCACAGGCACCTGTTTTGCTCGAGTGGGTCCTGGAGGGGTGCAGCATAGGAGCTTAAAAATCCATCCAATTTGTCTTTTTTTTTTTACCTCGAGAGAACGAGTTTGCTCCACCTCCACCCTTTGGCAGTGTGGAGGGAAGAGGGCACCACCCTCTCCCAAAGGGGACATAGGGCCTACCAGGAGAGAAAGGCCCCCTTGAGGAGCTGAGCCCAGGTAGGCAGCCAGTGATGTCAAGCACACTCCCGCTGCTTGCTTCTTCATGGGCACTCCCGATCTGCTAGGAATGTCTTTGCAAGGATCTCAAAGGGAAGGGGAGATACATGGCCCTGTCTCTGGAACTTCAGTCCTCTGAGCAGATCTGGAGGTCTTGAGTTGTATAAGCAAACCTGTTCCTTCCAAATAGAGGCTTGCAAACACACCCCGGTGGTTGCCTCTTCTTCCCCGAAGAAGTCTTTCTTTCCCCACATGCTGCGAACTCCCTGTCCCAACCTCCAAGAATAGCGCTTCTTGCCATTCCTTTCTTAGAGGCAGTTATCCCTGAGCTTGGGGCCGTAGGGAGTAGCCCCACACTCACAGGGAAAGGCAAAGACTCCTCCATACATCTCCTCTATCCCCTTTGCTCTGGAGGAGAGCTCTAGTGAGCCTAGGTCTTTCAGGAAAATTCTTGGCTTGGACAGGATCTCACCCTGTTTGTGAACCTGCATACCCCCAGGGGCCACAGAGCACCTGTTTCAGTAAAGTGGGCCCTGAAAGGGTGCAGCCTAGCAAGAGCTTGAAAATCCATTCAATTGCTGTTTTTGTACCTCTGACAGAGCGAGCTTGGCTCCACCCTTTGGCAGTGAGGAGAAAAGAGGCATGACACCCTCCCCAAGGGGACATGGGGCCTACTTCGAGAGGAAAGGCCCCTTGTGGAGCTGAGGCCAGGAAGGCACACAGTCGTGTCAAACACACTCCCACTGCTTGCTTCTTCAGGGGCACTCCCGCTATCAGCTAGGAATGTCTTTGCAATGATCACAAAGGGAAGGGGAGATACAGGGCCCTGCTTCTGGACCTCCGGTGCTCTGAGCAAATCTCGAGGTCTCCCGTTGTTGGTCAAGGTCAAGTCCAAGTTCAAGTCAAGTTCAAGTTCAAGTCAAGTCAAGTTCAAAGTTTCAAGTTCAAGTCAAGTCAAGGTCAAGGTCAAGTTCAAGTTCAAGTCAAGGTCAAGTTCAAGGTTCAAGGTCAAGTTCAAGGTCAAGTCAAGGTCAAGGTCAAGTCAAGTCAAGTTCAAGTCAAGTCAAAGTCAAGTTCAAGGTCAAGTTCAAGGTCAAGTCACAAGTTCAAGTTGAAGTTCAACAAGTTCAAGTTCAAGTCAAGTTCAAGTCAACAAGTTCAAGTTCAAGTCAAGGTTTCAAGTTCAAGTTCAAGTTCAAGGTCAAGTTCAAGTCAAGTTCAAGTCAAGTCAACAAGGTCAAGTCAAGTTCAAGTTCAACAAGCAAGTTCAAGTTCAAGGTCAAGTTCAAGTTCAAGTTCAAGTTCAAGTTCAAGTCAAGTTCAAGTCAAGTTCAAAGTCAAGTTCAAGGTCAAGGTCAACAAAAGTTCAAGCAAGTTCAACAAGAAGCAAGGTCAACAAGTTCAAGGTCAAGGTCAAGCACAGGGCAGGCCAAGCCAAGACAAGGCAAGGGCAACGGCAAAGGGCCAAGGCCAGGCCAAGGCAAAGGCCAAGGCCACCAAAGCGAAGCCCAAACCCCGTAACGCCTGACAAAAGGCAGAAGCCACTAGGCCCCTGTGCAGAGGAAGCCACTGAAGGCAGCAAGGCCACAGAGCTCCCCGACTCCCATTCCCACATGAAGATGTGAGGATAAAGGGCCTCATCCCAGCAAAGCACCGCTCCCACCACCCCCAAACCCCGGCCCCCGCCCCCCGCAGCACGCCCCTGAAACAACACTGTCTTCCCAGAAAAGAGAACGGAGAAGCCATGTGTGTGCCAAAGGAGCAAGATGAACGAACGATGCCACGCCCTCCGAATTTGGGCACACCTGACGCCTCGGAACCCCGGGCCTGGCCGATGGGTCCCAGCCGTTCTCGGGTGGGAGGGGGGTCAACACATTGGCCGAGAGCCCTTGCCCAGGCCACCCGCAAATCCCCTGAGATGTGATCCGACCACAGGGACCGAGGGCAAACGTACCGCTTGAGGTGCTGGAGGAGCCGGACGAAGCCATGGTGGGAGAGGCACACGGGCACGCTGCAGACTGCTGGCCGAGTGGGCGGGGACCCAGCAGCTCAGGACTCTGGAGAACGGGAGGCGTCTCCGCCACCATTGACGTCAATAGGGTTTGGGTGGGTAGATGGAGGGGGCCGCCCCTGGCCTCTTTCCAAGCAGAGACCCTGGACGGAGTCCCGTGGAGCGAGTGGGCTTTTCCCGGGCACGGCTGTGCCCTGGACCGCCAAGATCCCGTTGGGGTGGGCGGGCAGTTCGGGGGCTTTGGTTTGTGGCCCTCCCTCGCAGCGGGGGGTGGGTTCAACCCCGAGTGGATCAATCAGGGGCCCTCAGCAGTGCCAAGGGAACTCACCCAGGAAACGCCCTAGGTCCCTTTGAATTGGCCACCAACGCCCCCTTTCCCAGCCTGCCTTGCTCTGGATTTCCCGCCTTTTCACATTCCACAGGTCCCTGGGCCTCGACTGTCCCCCGCTGGCTCCTCCGAGGCATTCCGGGACACCAGACGCTCTCTCCAGCGCCTCCACCTAGATGCCTCGCTGTCCTCGCCTCCGTTTCCCCCATGCCCCTCCCCAACTCCTCCATGGGCTCTTGGCATCCTTTCCCTACAGCAGTCCCAGAGTGCCACCGCCGAGGGCTTTGAGTTGCCTGGAGCCCAAGGCTCCGGCCAGAGACCTGAGGGGCCAGCGTCTGGACTGGCAGCTAATGCCATTTGGGGCTTTTCTCACGTGGAGCCTGAGGCCCGCACCTCCGCGGGCAACCCCCCAGCGCGAGTGCCCTGGAGACACCGGCCCAAGGGGACAGTGTATCCCCTACTGTGGGGAAGGAGGTTCCTGTTTTCCCTGCACTGGTTCGACTTTCACGCCGAGGATCGACTCACACCATGGTGGCAAGTGGAATAGCCCTGTGGGAAAGCCTCATGGGAAAGACTCCAGGGAAAGCCACAGATTCCTTGATCCACGAGAAGGGAAGCGTGACACTGCTGCTACGCTCGGAGGAAAGCGCACGTGTGCATGACCCACTCGAGCCGAGGACTGAC
Source organism: Capra hircus (assembly GCF_001704415.2). Lineage (NCBI taxonomy): Eukaryota > Metazoa > Chordata > Mammalia > Artiodactyla > Bovidae > Capra > Capra hircus. The sequence continues at coordinate 9,439 of NW_017191409.1, forward strand.
GCAAGCTTGGGAGACTCCAGAAGTACGCCAAGATCCATGTCAGCACTGGAGAGGAATCCTCAGGTTCCGGTCCCGACTCCACACAAGGTCTTAGGCCCGGCATCGACGGGAGAGGAATCCTGAGAGGCCCCTAGTACCTCGCATGGGGACTGGCCTTTCCTGAGGTCACCAGAGCGGGTCCTGAGGTCTCCGTCGTAACTCGAGAGCACCTGCCGCAACTCGAGAAAATCCAGGAGGTTCTCCCCTGCAGGCGAGATGAGGCCCGTTTCCACTGAGGTGTCTCGAGGCTAATCACACGTGAACTCTGGAACTTCTAAAGAGTCTTTCACAGTCATGCTGCAACTCAAGAAGTTCCCGACATACCCGTCTCCACTCAAGAGGAAGCACGAGGGTCCCGGCCACATCCAGAGGAGCTCCGTTTCCGGCTCATAGCTCGAGATGAGGGATCCTTTCCCTACTTGGTCGGGAAAGAATTCCCGGCATTCCCATCGCATCTCAAGAGGAGGCGCTCTCCAAAGGAAAGGGGAGAGGAACTGCAGGGTCGTGCCACCATTCCGAGTCCCCAGATGTCTCAGTCCATTCCATAGGAACCTGTTTTCCCTGCACTGCCTCGGCTTTCACGCCGAGGATCGACTCACACCACCGAGACACGTGGGACAGCCCTGTGGAGAGCCTCGTGGGAAAGACTCGAGGGAAAGTCACAGATCCCTTGGTCCACGCAAGCAGAAGCGTGACACTGCTGCTACAGCATGGGAGGAAAGGGCACGCTCATGCCCCCACTCGAGACGAGGCCTGAATCCCCTGGGGAGACTCCAGAGGTAGCCAAGATCCATGTCAGCACTGGAAAGGAATCCTCAGGTTCCGGTACCGACTGCACACAAGGTCTTAGGCCCGACATCGACAGGAGAGGAATCCGAGAAGCCCCGAGCAACTCGCATGGGGACTGGCCTTTCCTCAGGCCACAAAGCGGGTCCTTGAGGTCCAGGTCGTAAGTCGAGAGCACCTGCCGCAACTCGAGAATATCCAGGAGGTTCTCCCTCCAGGTGAGCTGAGGCCCATTTCCGCTAAGGCGTCACGAGGCTAATCACACCTAAACTTTCGAACTTCCAAAGAGTCTCTTCACACCTTGCTTCAACTCAAGAAGTTCCCCGACATACCCGTCTCCACTTAAGAGGAAGCACAAGAATCCGCCCATATCCAGTGGAGCCCCTTTTTCTGCCTCATAGCTCGAGAGGAGGGATCCTTTCAGTGCATGGTCGGGAAAGAATTCCTTGCATTCCCATCGCATCTCAAGAGGAGGCGCTCTCCACAGGAAAGGCGAGAGAACTCCAGGGTCGTGCCACCATTCCCAGAA
>NW_017191410.1:0-10791 GCF_001704415.2 Capra hircus
GCCTCCTCTTTGAGATGCGACGGGAACGCCGGGAATTCTTTCCCGACCACGCAGGGAAAGGATCCCTCCTCTCGAGCTAGGAGGCGAAACGGGCTCCTCTGGATGTGGGCGGGACTCTCTTGCTTCCTCTCGAGTGGAGACGGGTATGTCGGGGAACTTCTTGAGTTGCAGCAAGGGTGTGAAGGACCCTTTGGAAGTTCCAGAGGTTAGGTGTGATTAGCCTCGAGAAGCCTCAGGGAAATGGCCTCATCTCGCCTGGAGGGGAGAACCTCCTGATTTTCTCGAGTTGTGCAGGTGCTCTCATTACGACGGGAAACACAGGACCCGCTCTGGTGGCCTCAAGAAAGGCCAGTCCCCATGCGAGTTGCTCGGGGGCCTCTGGATTCCCCCCGATGCCAGGCCTAAGACCTTGGGTGGAGTCGGTGCCGGAACCTGAGGATTCCTCTCCAGTGCTGACATGGATCTTGGGTACTTCTGGAGTGTCCCAGGGGAGTCAGTCCTCGTCTCGAGTGGGGGCATGCACGTGTGCTTTCCTCCCGAGAGCAGCAGTGTCATGCTTCCCGTCAGGTGGATCAAGGAATCTGTGGCTTTTCCTCGAAGCTTCTCCTCGCTTTCCCACGAGGCTTTTCCACAGGGCTGTCCCAAGTGCCACGTGGTGTGAGTCGATCCTCGGCTTGAAAGTCGAGGCAGTGCAGGGAAACAGGTTTCCCTGGAATGACTGAGACATCGGGGGACTCTGGAATGGTGGCACGACCCTGGAGTTCCTCTCGCCTTTCCTGTGGAGAGCGCCTCCTCTTGAGATGCGATGGGAACGCCGGGAATTCTTTCCCGACCACGCAGGAAAGGATCCCTCCTCTCGAGCAGAGGCGGAAACGGGCTTCTGGATGTGGGCGGGACTCTCGTGCTTCCTCTCGAGTGGAGACGGGTGTGTCGGGGAACTTCTTGAGTTGCAGCAAGGGTGTGAAGGACCCTTTGGAAATTCCAGATTTAGGTGTGATTAGCCTTGAGACGCCTCAGCGGAAATGGGCCTCATCTCGCCTGAGGGGAGAACCCCTGGATTTTCTCGAGTTGTGCAGGTGCTCTCGACTTACGACGGGGACCTCAGGGACCCGCTCTGGTGGCCTCAGGAAAGGCCAGTCCCCATGCGAGTTGCTCGGGGCCTCTCGGGATTCCTCTCCGTCGATGCCGGGCCTAAGACCTTGTTGGAGTCGGTGCCGGAACCTGAGGATTCCTCTCCAGTGCTGACATGGATCTTGGGGTACTTCTGGAGTCTCCCCAGGGGAGTCAGTCCTCGTCTCGAGTGGGGGCATGCACGTGCGCTTTCCTCCCGAGCTGTAGCAGCAGTGTCACGCTTCCCTTCGGGATCAAGGGATCTGTGGCTTTCCCTCGGGCGAGGCTTTCCTTTCCCACGGAGGCTTTCCCACAGGGCTGTCCCACGTGCCACCGTCGTGTGAGTCGATCCTCGGCTTGAAAGTCGAGGCAGTGCAGGGAAAACAGGTTTCCCTGGAATGGCCTGAGACATCTGGGGGGACTCTGGGAATGGTGGAACGACCCTGGAGTTCCTCACGCCTTTCCTGTGTAAAGCGTCCCCTCTTGAGATGCGACGGGAATGCCGAGAATTCTTTCCCGACCTCGGAGGGAAAGGATCCCTCCTCTCGAGCTATGACGCGGAAACGGGGCTCCTCTGAATGTGGGCGGGACTCTCGTGCTTCCTCTCGAGTGGAGACGGGTATGTTGGGATCTTCTTGAGTTGCAGCAAGGGTGTGAAGGACCCTTTGGAAGTTCCAGAGGTTAGGTGTGATTAGCCTTGTGACACCTCAGCGGAAATGGGCCTCATCTCGCCTGGAAGGGAGAACCTCCTGTATTTTCTCAAGTTGCTGCAGGTGCTCTCATCCTACGACAGGGACCTCAAGGATCCGCTCTGGTGGCCTCAGGAAAGGACAGTCCCCATGTGAGTTGCTCGGGGGCCTCTCGGGATTCCTCTCCCGTCGATGCCAGGGCCTAAGACCTTGTGTAGTCGGTGCCGGAACCTGAGGATTCTTTCCAGTGCTGACATGGAACTTGGGGTACTTCTGGAGTCTCCACAGGGGAGTCAGTCCTCGTCTCGAGTGGGGCATGCACGTGAACTTTCCTCCCGAGCTGTAGCAGCACTGTCAAGCTTCCTTCGCGTGGATCAAAAGCATCTGTGGCTTTCCCTCGAGGCTTTAGACTTTCCCACGAGGCTTTCCACCAGGCTTTCCCACAGGGCTGTCCCACGTGCCACCGAGGTGTGAGTCGATCCTCGGCTTGAAAGTCGAGGCAGTGCAGGGAAAACAGGTTTCCCTGGAATGGACTGAGACATCTGGGGGACTCTGGGAATGGTGGCACGACCCTGGAGTTCCTCTCTCCTTTCCTGTGGAGAGCGCCTCCAATTGAGATGCGACGGGAACGCCGGGAATTCTTTCCCGACCACGCAGGGAAAGATCCCTCCTCTCGAGCTATGAGGCGGAAACGGGGCTCCTCTGGATGTGGGCGGGACTCTCGTGCTTCCTCTCGAGTGGAGACGGGTACGTCGGGGAAATTCTTGAGTTGCAGCAATGGTGTGAAGGACCCTTTGAAAGTTCCAGAGGTTAGGTGTAATTAGCCTGGGACGCCTCAGAGGAAATGGGCCTCATCTCCCCTGGAGGGGAGAACCTCCTGATTTTCTCGAGTTGGTGCAGGTGCTCTCGACTTACGACGGGGACCTCAGGGACCGCTCTGGTGGCCTCAGGTAAGGCCAGTCCCCATGCGAGTTGCTCGGGGCCTCTCGGGATTTCTCTCCCGTCGATGCCGGGGTCTAAGACCTTGTGTGGAGTCGGTGCCGGAACCTGAGGATTCCTCTCCAGTGCTGACATGGATCTTGGGGTACTTCTGGAGTCTCCCCAGGGGAGTCAGTCCTCATCTCGAGTGGAGGCATGCACGTGCGCTTTCCTCCCAAGCTGTAGCAGCAGTGTCACGCTTTCTTTGGTGGATCAAGGGATCTGTGGCTTTCCCTCGAGGATTTTCCCAAGGGCTGTGCCAAGTGCCACCGTGGTGTGAGTGGATCCTCGTCCTGAAAGTCGAGGCAGTGTAGGGAAACAGGTTTCCCTGGAATGGACTGAGACATCTGGGGACTCTGGGAATGGGTGCACGAATCTGGAGTTCCTCTCGCCTTTCCTGTGGATAGCGCCTCCTCTTGAGATGAGTCGAACGGGAATCTTGACCGACCACTCAGTGAAAGGATCCCTCCTCTCGAGCTAGGAGGCAACGGGCTACTCTGGATGTGGGCGGGACTCTCGTGCTTCCTCTCGAGTGGAGAGGGTATTTCGGGGAACTTCTTGAGTTGCAGCTAGGGTTTGAAGGCCCGTTTGTTAGTTCCAGACGCTTGTTGATAGCCTCGAGACGCCTCATCGGATATGGGCCACATCTCGCCTGGAGGGGAGAACCTCCTGGATTTTCTCGAGTTGCAGCAGGAGCTCTCGACTTACGACTTGGACCTCAGAGACCCGCTCTGTTGGCCTCATGAAAGGCCAGTCCCCATGCAAGCACTCTCCACAGGAAACGCGAGAGGAACTCCGAGAGATGTCTCAGTCCATTCCAGGGAAACAGACTTTTAGGATCGACTTGGCACTCTCTCGTCTGTGATTGACACTGCTAGGGCCTCATCAGGAAAGGCCAGTCCCCATGCGAGTTGCTCGGGGCCTCTCGGGATTCCTCTCCGTCGATGCCGGGGCCTAAGATCTTGTGTGGAGTCGGTGCCGGAACCTGAGGATTCTCTCCAGTGCTGACATGGATCTTGGGTACTTCTGGAGTCTCCCCAGGGGAGTCAGTCCTCGTCTCGAGTGGGGGCATGCACGTGCGCTTTCCTCCGAGCTGTAGCAGCAGTGTCCGCTTCCCTTCTCGTGGATCAAGGGATCTGTGGCTTTCCCTCGAGGCTTTCCCACGATTCCCACGAGGCTTTCCCAGTGGGCTGTCCCACGTGCCACCGTGGTGTGAGTCGATCCTCGGCTTGAAAGTCGAGGCAGTGCAAGGAAAACAGGTTTCCCTGGAATGGACTGAGACATCTGGGGGACTCTGGGAATGGTGCACGACCTGGAGTTCCTCTCGCTTTCCTGTGGAGAGTGCCTCCTCTTGAGATGCGACGGGAACGCCGGGAATTCTTTCCCGACCACGCAGGGAAAGGATCCCTCCGCTTGACCAAGGAGGCGGAAACGGGGCCTCCTCTGGATGTGGGCAGAACTCTCGTGCTTCCTCTCGAGTGGAGACGGGTATGTCGGGGAACTTCTTGAGTTGCAGCAAGGGTGTGAAGGACCCTTTGGAAGTTCCAGAGGTTAGGTGTGATTAGCCTCGAGACGCCTCAGCGGAAATGGGCCTCATCTCGCCTGGAGGGAGAACCTCCTGATTTTCTCGAGTTGCGGCAGGTGCTCTCGACTTACGACGGGGACCTCAGGGACCCGCTCTGGTGGCCTCAGGAAAGGCCAGTCCCCATGCGAGTTGCTCGGGGGCCTCTCGGGATTCCTCTCCGTCGATGCCGGGCCTAAGATCTTGTGTGGAGTCGGTGCCGGAACCTGAGGATTCCTCTCCAGTGCTGACATGGATCTTGGGGTACTTCTGGAGTCTCCCAGTGGAGTCAGTCCTCGTCTCGAGTGGGGGCATGCACGTGCGCTTTCCTCCCGAGCTGTAGCAGCAGTGTCGCGCTTCCATTCGCCTGGATCAAGGGATCTGTGGCTTTTCGAGGCTTTCCCACGAGGCTTTCCCACGAAGGCTTCCCACAGGGCTGTCCCACGTGCCACCGTGGTGTGAGTCAATCCTCGGCTTGAAAGTCGACGCAGTGCAGGGAAAACAGGTTTCCCTGGAATGGACTGAGACATCTGGGGGATTCTGGGAATGTGGCTCGACCCAGGAGTTCCTCTCGCATTTCCTGTGGAGAGCGCCTCCTTTTGAGATGCGACGGGAACTCCGGGAATTCTTTCCAGACCACGCAGGGAAAGGATCCCTCCTCTCAGGCTAGGAGGCGGAAACGGGGCTCCTCTGGATGAATGTGGGACTCTCTGATTCCTCTCGAGTGGAGACGGGTATGTCGGGGAACTTCTTGAGTTGCAGCAAGGGTGTGAAGGACCCTTTGGAAGTTCCAGAGGTTAGGTGTGATTAGCCTCGAGACGCCTCAGCGGAAACGGGCCTCATCTGGCCTGGAGGGGAGAACCTCCTGGATTTTCTCGAGTTGTGGCAGGTGCTCTCGACTTACGACGGGGACCTCAGCCCGCTCTGGTGGTCTCAGGAAAGGCCAGTCCCCATGCGAGTTTTTCGGGGGCCTCTCGGGATTCCTCTCCCGTCGATGCCGGGCCTAAGACCTTTTGTGGAGTCGCTGCCGGCACCTGAGGATTCCTCTCCAGTGCTGACATGGATTTGGGGTCTTCTGGAGTCTCCCCAGGGGAGTCAGTCCTCGTCTCGAATGGGGCATGCACGTGCGATTTCCTCTCGAGCTGTAGCAGCAGTGTCACGCTTCCCTTCACGTGGATCAAGGGATCTGTGGCTTTCCTCGAGGCTTGCCCAGGAGGTTTTCCCACAGGGCTGTCCCACGTGCCACCGTGGTGTGAGTCGATCCTCGGCTTGAAAGTCGAGGCAGTGCAGGGAAAACAGGTTTCCCTGGAATGGACTGAGACATCTGGGGGACTCTGGGAATGGTGGCACGACCCTGGAGTTCCTCTCGCCTTTCCTGTGGAGAGCGCCTCCTCTTGAGATGCGACGGAAACCCGGGAATTCTTCCCGACCACGCAGGGAAGGATCCCTCCTCTCGAGCTAGGAGGCGGAAACGGGGCTCCTCTGGATGAGGGCGGGACTCTCGTGCTTCCTCTCGAGTGGAGACGGGTATGTCGGGGAACTTCTTGAGTTGCAGCAAGGGTGTGAAGGACCCTTTGGAAGTTCCAGAGGTTAGGTGTGATTAGCCTCGAGACGCCTCAGCGGAAATGGGCCTCATCTCGCCTGGAGGGGAGAACCTCCTGGATTTTCTCGAGTGCGGCAGGTGCTCTCGACTTACGACGGGGACCTCAGGGACCCGCTCTGGTGGCCTCAGGAAAGGCCAGTCCCCATGCGAGTTGCTCGGGGCCTCTCGGGATTCCTCTCCCGTCGATGCCGGGGCCTAAGCCTGCCGGGAGCCAGTGTGAGGAAGCCCGCCCGTGACAAGTTATGAGGAAGGAAGCTGACATAAGCAAGGCGTGCTCAGACTTCAGGAACCCCTCTGGAAATTTTTAAGCATGTACCCCAACAAAAATCTGCCGGTTTTTGTGCTCTGCTTTTTCACTCTTCTGACCTTTTCTGGAAAAAGTCAATTCAGGGCGTTAGTCTTCTGCATTTGAAAGAGTGTTTCAATCCAAAAACCCTCTGATGGCTTTCTAGCCTGCCTGTAGGACTCGTACAGCTGCGCTTGTGATTGTTTGAGGCCTCCTGACCGCAGGAGGCACAGGAAGCTTAAAACATCCTAGGAATGCAGGAGCTTCCGAGGAGTCAAAAGCTTTAGAATAGGACTGATTAAAAGTTTCATTTTTTGGGTCAATGCTTGCTGCCAAATTTTCATATCCTTTATTTTTAGATATAGTTGGTATATAGAAAAACAAGTAGTAGACCTGGTATTAGCAACATTAGATCTTTGAGTTAAGTACCTTCTTTGTTATAACCCACTGCACCTTTGTTCTATAGAGATGTAACTTTAATGCTTTAAGGAGATGCAGATTAAAGAAAAACACTTCAGGGGAAACAAAATTAACATTCATTAAGGAAGAGAGCCAAAAAGTGTTAACAAGCCTCTTGGCCAGAAGATAATGTAAATCACCTGAGACCTTTTGTATACAAAATGATATACAGAAAGAATCTGGGTTGTGAACGCTACATAATTTTGTGTTATCCATTGATCTCCATGTTTTATCAAAAGTATAAAAGGCCTTCTGAACAATAAAGGAGGAGGCCAGGGCCGGGGGCCAGTTTCTCGGACCAGCTTCTCGAACTAGTCTCTCAGCCTGGTTTCTTGGGACTCTGGCTCCCCCCGTGTCTTTCTCTCTCTTTCTTCTTCTCTACCTTTCCTTCTCTCTGCTCTTTACTTTAACTTCAGGCTGAATCTCCACCTGGAGTGCGGAGGCTCGCCAGGTCTACTTACTTGCCCCGGCTGTTAAGACCCGCACGAAAGGGAGCTTAAGGCGAGGCACCCTTAGATATTCAAGGGCGCCGGTGGCCCAACGTAGGTGGTGCAAATTCCTTGTCTGGAATTTTATTGGCCTTCCGCGTAAACCAAGCTATTCAGCCTCTTTCTCCACTTAATCTTCTTACTACACTATAGTTTCCTAATCTAATCTTACATTAATAAATAAACAAGTCTTTCCACGCCAACGCCGTCACCCTTCGAATTCCCTGGATCCACCGGGGCTGGACCCCGGCATAAGACCTTGTGTGGAGTCGGTGCCGGAACCTGAGGATTCCTCTCCAGTGCTGACATGGATCTTGGGGTACTTCTGAAGTCTCCCCAGGGGAGTCAGTCTTCGTCGCGAGTGGGGGCATGCACGTGCGCTTTCCTCCCGAGCTGTAGCAGCAGTGTCATGCTCCCCTTCGCGTGGATCAAGGGATCTGTGGCTTTCCCACGAGGCTTTCCCTCGAGGCTTTCCCACGAGGCTTGCTTTCCCGCAGGGCTGTCCCACGTGCCACCGTGGTGTGAGTCGATCCTCGGCTTGAAAGTCGAGGCAGTACAGGGAAAACAGGTTTCCCTGGAATGAACTGAGACATCTGGGGACTCTGGGAATGGTGGCACGACCCTGGAGTTCCTCTCGCCTTTCCTGTGGAGAGCGCCTCTCTTGAGATGCCACGGGAACGCCGGGAATTCTTTCCCGACCACGCAGGGAAAGGATCCCTCCTCTCGATCTGGGAGGCGGAAACGGGGCTCTCTGGATGAGGGGGGACTCTCGTGATTCCTTTCGAGTGGAGACGGGTATGTCGGGGAACTTCTTGAGTTGCAGCAAGGGTGTGAAGGACCCTTTGGAAGTTCCAGAGGTTAGGTGTGATTAGCCTCGAGACGCCTCAGCGGAAATGGGCCTCATCTCGCCTGGAGGGGAGAACCTCCTGGATTTTCTCGAGTAGCGGCAGGTGCTCTCGACTTATGACGGGGACCTCAGGGACCCGCTCTGGTGGCCTCAGGAAAGGCCAGTCCCCATGCGAGTTGCTCGGGGGCCTCTCGGGATTCCTCTCCCGTCGATGCCGGGGCCTAAGCCTGCCGGGAGCCAGTGTGAGGAAGCCCGCCCGTGACAAGTTTATGAGGAAGGAAGCTGACATAAGCAAGGCGTGCTCAGACTTCAGGAACCCCTCTGGAAATTTTTAAGCATGTACCCCAACAAAAATCTGCCGGTTTTTGTGCTCTGCTTTTTCACTCTTCTGACCTTTTCTGGAAAAAGTCAATTCAGGGCGTTAGTCTTCTGCATTTGAAAGAGTGTTTCAATCCAAAAACCCTCTGATGGCTTTCTAGCCTGCCTGTAGGACTCGTACAGCTGCGCTTGTGATTGTTTGAGGCCTCCTGACCGCAGGAGGCACAGGAAGCTTAAAACATCCTAGGAATGCAGGAGCTTCCGAGGAGTCAAAAAGCTTTAGAATAGGACTGATTAAAAGTTTCATTTTTTGGGTCAATGCTTGCTGCCAAATTTTCATATCCTTTATTTTTAGATATAGTTGGTATATAGAAAAACAAGTAGTAGACCTGGTATTAGCAACATTAGATCTTTGAGTTAAGTACCTTCTTTGTTATAACCCACTGCACCTTTGTTCTATAGAGATGTAACTTTAATGCTTTAAGGAGATGCAGATTAAAGAAAAACACTTCAGGGGAAACAAAATTAACATTCATTAAGGAAGAGAGCCAAAAAGTGTTAACAAGCCTCTTGGCCAGAAGATAATGTAAATCACCTGAGACCTTTTGTATACAAAATGATATACAGAAAGAATCTGGGTTGTGAACGCTACATAATTTTGTGTTATCCATTGATCTCCATGTTTTATCAAAAGTATAAAAGGCCTTCTGAACAATAAAGGAGGAGGCCAGGGGCCGGGGCCAGTTTCTCGGACCAGCTTCTCGAACTAGTCTCTCAGCCTGGTTTCTTGGGACTCTGGCTCCCCCCGTGTCTTTCTCTCTCTTTCTTCTTCTCTACCTTTCCTTCTCTCTGCTCTTTACTTTAACTTCAGGCTGAATCTCCACCTGGAGTGCGGAGGCTCGCCAGGTCTACTTACTTGCCCCGGCTGTTAAGACCCGCACGAAAGGGAGCTTAAGGCGAGGCACCCTTAGATATTCAAGCGGGCGCGGTGGCCCAACGTAGGTGGTGCAAATTCCTTGTCTGGAATTTTATTGGCCTTCCGCGTAAACCAAGCTATTCAGCCCTCTTCCTCCACTTAATCTTCTTACTACACTATAGTTTCCTAATCTAATCTTACATTAATAAATAAACAAGTCTTTCCACGCCAACGCCGACCACCCTTCGAATTCCCTGGATCCACCGGGGCTGGACCCCGGCATAAGACCTTGTGTGGAGTCGGTGCCGGAACCTGAGGATTCCTCTCCAGTGCTGACATGGATCTTGGGGTACTTCTGAAGTCTCCCCAGGGGAGTCAGTCTTCGTCGCGAGTGGGGCATGCACGTGCGCTTTCCTCCCGAGCTGTAGCAGCAGTGTCATGCTCCCCTTCGCGTGGATCAAGGGATCTGTGGCTTTCCACGAGGCTTTCCCTCGAGGCTTTCCACGAGGCTTTCCCGCAAGGCTTTCCCGCAGGGCTGTCCCACGTGCCACCGTGGTGTGAGTCGATCCTCGGCTTGAAAGTCGAGGCAGTACAGGGAAAACAGGTTTCCCTGGAATGAACTGAGACATCTGGGGACTCTGGGAATGGTGGCACGACCCTGGAGTTCCTCTCGCCTTTCCTGTGGAGAGCCTCTTCTTGAGATGCCACGGGAACGCCGGGAATTCTTTCCCGACCACGCAGGGAAAGGATCCCTCCTCTCGATCTGGGAGGCGGAAACGGGGCTTCTCTGGATGAGGGCGGGACTCTCGTGATTCCTTTCGAGTGGAGACGGGTATGTCGGGGAACTTCTTGAGTTGCAGCAAGGGTGTGAAGGACCCCTTTGGAAGTTCCAGAGGTTAGGTGTGATTAGCCTCGAGACGCCTCAGCGGAAATGGGCCTCATCTCGCCTGGAGGGAGAACCTCCTGGATTTTCTCGAGTAGCGGCAGGTGCTCTCGACTTATGACGGGGACCTCAGGGACCCGCTCTGGTGGCCTCAGGAAAGGCCAGTCCCCATGCGAGTTGCTCGGGGGCCTCTCGGGATTCCTCTCCGTCGATGCCGGGGCCTAAGCCTGCCGGGAGCCAGTGTGAGGAAGCCCGCCCGTGACAAGTTTATGAGGAAGGAAGCTGACATAAGCAAGGCGTGCTCAGACTTCAGGAACCCCTCTGGAAATTTTTAAGCATGTACCCAACAAAAATCTGCCGGTTTTTGTGCTCTGCTTTTTCACTCTTCTGACCTTTTCTGGAAAAAGTCAATTCAGGGCGTTAGTCTTCTGCATTTGAAAGAGTGTTTCAATCCAAAAACCCTCTGATGGCTTTCTAGCCTGCCTGTAGGACTCGTACAGCTGCGCTTGTGATTGTTTGAGGCCTCCTGACCGCAGGAGGCACAGGAAGCTTAAAACATCCTAGGAATGCAGGAGCTTCCGAGGAGTCAAAAGCTTTAGAATAGGACTGATTAAAAGTTTCATTTTTTGGGTCAATGCTTGCTGCCAAATTTT
>NW_017191411.1:0-10791 GCF_001704415.2 Capra hircus
ACAGATCCCTTGATCCATGCGAAGGAAGCGCGAAACTGCTGCTACAGCTCGGGAGGAAGGCGAACGCATTCCCCCCACTCGAGAGGAGGACTGACTCCACTGGGAGACTCCAGAAGTACCCCAAGATCGATGTCAGCATTGGAGAGGAATCCTCAGGTTCCGCACCAATCCACAAAAGATATTAGGCCCAGGCATCGACTGGAGAGGAATCCCGAGAGGCCCGCGAGCTACTCGCATGGGACTGGCCTTTCCTGAGGCCACCAGAGCGGGTCCCTGAGGTCCGCGTCGTAAGTCGAGAGCACCTGCCGCAACTCGAGAAAATCGAGGAGGTTCTCCCCTCCAGGCGAGATGAGGCCCATTTCCGCTGTGGCGTCTCGAGGTTAATCACACCTAACCTCTGGAACTTCCAAAGGGTTCTTCACACCCTTACTGCTACTCAAGAAGTTCCCCGACATACCGTTCCACTCGAGAGGAAGTACGAGAGTCCCGCCCACATCCAGAGGAGCCCGTTTCCGCCTCCCTAGCTCGAGAGGAGGGATCCTTTCCTGCGTGGTCGAGAAAGAATTTCCGGCGTTCCCATCGCATTTCTCGAGGCGGCGCTCTCCACAGGAAAGGTGAGAGGGACTCTAGGATCGTGGCATCATTCCCTGAGTCCCCCAGATGACTCAGTCCATTGCAGGGAAACCTATTTTCCCTGCACTGCCTCGACTTACAAGCCGAGGATCGACTCACACCACGGTGGCACGTGGGACAGCCCTGTGGGAAAGCCTCGTGGGAAAGCCTCGTGGGAAAGCCTCGAGGGAAAGCCACAGATCCCTTGATCCACGCTAAGGGAAACGTGACACTGCTGCTACAGCTCGGGAGGAAAGCGCACGTGCATGCCCCCACTCGGGAGGACGACTGACTCCCCTGGGGAGACTCAGAAGTACACCAAGATCCATGTCAGCACTGAAGAGAATCCTCAGGTTCCGGCACCGACTCCTCACAAGACCTTAGGCCCGGCATCGACGGGAGAGAAATCCCGAAAGGCTCCCGAGCAACTCGCATGGGGACTGGCCTTTCCTGAGGCCACCAGAGGGGATCCCTGTTGTTCCGTCATAAGTCGAGAGCACATGCCGCAACTCGAGAAAATCCAGGAGGTTGTCCCTCCAGGCGAGATGAGGCCCATTTCTGCTGAGGGTCTCGAGGCTAATCAACCTAACCTCTGAAACTTCCAAAAGGTACTTCACGCCCTTGCTGCAACTCAAGAAGTTCCCCGACCTACCCGTCTCCATTCGAGAGGAAGCACGAGAGTCCCGCCACATCAAGAGGAGCCATCTTTCTGCCTCATAGCTCGAGAGCAGGGATCCCTTCCCTGCGTGGTCGGGAAAGAATTCCTGGCGTTTCCGTCGCATCTCAAGAGGAGGTGCTTTCCACAGGAAAGGTGAGAGGAACTCCAGGGTCGTGCCACCATTCCAGAGTCCCCCAGATGTCTCAGTCCATTGCATGGAAAACTATTTTCCCTACACTGTCTCGACTTTCAAGCCGAGGATCGACTCACACCACAGTGACACGTGGGACAGACCTGTGGGAAAGCCTCGTGGGAAAGCCTCGTGGGAGGGCCTCGTGGGAAAACCTCGAGGGAAAGCCACAGATTCCTTGATCCACGCGAAGGGAAGCGTGACACTGCTGCTACAGCTCTGAAGGAAAGCGCAACTGCATGCCCCCACACGAGACGAGGACTGACTCCCCTGGGGAGACTCCAGAAGTAACCCAAGATCCATGTCAGCACTGGAGAGGAATCCTCAGGTTCAGGCACCGATTCCACACAAGGTCTTAGGCCCCGGAATCGACGGGAGAGGAAGCCCGAGAGGCCCCCGAACAAATCGCAAGGGGACTGGCCTTTCCTGAGGCCACCAGAGCAGGTCCCTTAGGTGCCAGGGATAAGTCAAGAGCACCTGCCGCAACTCGAGAAACACAGGAGGTTCTTCCATCCAGGCGACATGGGGCCCATTTTCCGCTGAGGAGTCTCGAGGCTAATCACACCTAACCTCTGGAACTTCCAAAGGGTCCTTCACACCCTGGCTGCAACTCAAGAAGTTCCCCGACATACCCGTCTCCACTCGAGAGGAAGCACGAGAGTCCCGTCCACATCCAGAGGAGCCCCGTTTCCCCCTCCTAGATCGAGAGGAGGGAGCCTTCCCATGAGTGGTCGGGAAAGAATTCCGGGCTTCCGTCGCATCTCAAGAGGAGGCGCTCTCCACAGGAAAGGTGAGAGGAATTCCAGGGTCATGCCACCATTCCCAGAGTCCCCCAGATGTCTCAGTCCATTCCAGGGAAACCTGTTCTCCCTGCACTGCCTCGACTTTCAAGCCGAGGATCGTCTCACACGACGGTGGCACGTGGGACAGCCCTGTGGGAAAGCCTCGTGGGAAAGTCTCATGGGAAAGCCTCGAGGGAAAGCCACAGATCCCTTGATCCACGTGAAGGGGAGCGTGACACTGCTGCTACAGTTCGGGAGGAAAGCGCACGTGCATGCCCCCACTCGAGACGAGGAATGACTCCCCTGGGGAGACTCCAGAAGTACCCCAAGATCCATGTCAGCACTGGAGAGGAATCCTCAGGTTCCAGCACCGACTCCAAGCAAGGTCTTAGGCCCGGGCATCGACGGGAGAGGAATCCCGAGATGCCGCCGTGCAACTCGCATGGGGACTGGCCTTTCCTGAGGCCACCAGAGAGGCTCCCTGAGGTCCCCGTCGTAAGTCGAGAGCACCTGCAGCAACTCGAGAAAATCCAGGAGGTTCTCCCTTCCAGGCGAGATGAGGCCAATTTCCGCTGAGGCGTCTCGAGGCTAATCACACCTAACCTATGGAACTTCCAAGGAGTCCTTCAAACCCTTGCTGCAACTCAAGAATTTCCCCGACATACCCGTCTCGATTCGAGAGGAAGCACGAGAGTCCCACCACATCCAGAGGAGCCTCGTTTCCGCCTCATGGCTCGAGAGGAGGGATCCTTTCACTGCGTGGTCGGGAAAGAATTCCCGGCATTCCCCTCGCATCTCAAGAGGAGGCGATCTCCACAGGAAAGGCGAGAGGAACTCCAGGGTCGTGCCACCATTCCCAGAGTCCCCCAGATGTCTCAGTCCATTCCAGGGAAACCTGTTTTCCCTGCACTGCCTCGACTTTCAAGCCGAGGATCGACTCACACGACGGTGACACGTGGGTCAGCCCTGTGGGAAAGCCTCGTGGGAAAGCCTCGTGGGAGGGCCTCGTGGGAAAACCTCGAGGGAAAGCCACAGATTCCTTGATCCACGCGAAGGGAAGCGTGACACTGCTGCTACAGCTCTGAAGGAAAGCGCAACTGCATGCCCCCACACGAGGCGAGGACTGACTCCCCTGGGGAGACTCCAGAAGTAACCCAAGATCCATGTCAGCACTGGAGAGGAATCCTCAGGTTCAGGCACCGATTCCACACAAGGTCTTAGGCCCCGGAATCGACGGGAGAGGAAGCCCGAGAGGCCCCCGAACAAATCGCAAGGGGACTGGCCTTTCCTGAGGCCACCAGAGCAGGTCCCTTAGGTGCCAGGGATAAGTCAAGAGCACCTGCCGCAACTCGAGAAACACAGGAGGTTCTTCCATCCAGGCGACATGGGGCCCATTTCCGCTGAGGAGTCTCGAGGCTAATCACACCTAACCTCTGGAACTTCCAAAGGGTCCTTCACACCCTGGCTGCAACTCAAGAAGTTCCCCGACATACCCGTCTCCACTTGACTGGAAGCACGAGAGTCCCGCTCACATCCAGACGAGCCCCGTTTCCGCCTCCTAGCTCGAGAGGAGGGATCCTTTCCCTGCGTGGTCGGGAAAGAATTCCCGGCGTTCCCATCGCATTTCAAGAGGAGGCGCTCTCCACAGGAAAGGCGAGAGTAACTCCAGGGTCGTGCCACCATTCCCAGAGTCAACTAGATGTCTCCGTCCATTCCAGGTAAACCTGTTTTCCCTGCACGGCCTCGACTTTCAAGCCGAGGATCGACTCACACCACGGTGGCACGTGGGAGAGCCCTGTGGGAAAGCCTCGTGGGAAAGCCTCGAGGGAAAGCCACAGATCCCTTGATCCTCGCGAAGGGAAGCGTGACACTGCTGCTACAGCTCGGGAGGAAAGCGCACGTGCATGCCCCCACTCGAGACGAGGACTGACTCCCCTGGGGAGACACCAGAAGTACCCCAAGGTCCATGTCAGCACTGGAGAGGAATCCTCAGGTTCCGGCACTGACTCCACACAAGATCTTAGGCCCCGGCATCGACGGGAGAGGAATTCCCAGAGGCCCCTGAGCAACTCACATGGGGACTGGCCTTTCCTGAGGCCACTAGAGCGGGTCCCTGAGGTCCCCGTCGTAAGTTGAGAGCATCTACCGCAACTCGAGAAAATACAGGAGGTTCTCCCCTCCAGGCGAGATGAGGCCCATTTCCGCTGAGGCGTCTCGAGGCTAATCAATTCTAACATCTGGAACTTCCAAAGGGTTCTTCACACCCTTGCTGCAACTCAAGAAGTTCCCCGACATACCCGTCTCCACTTGAGAGGAAGCACGAGAGTCCCGGCCACATCCAGAAGAGCCCCGTTTCCGTCTCATAGCTCAAGAGGAGGGATCCTTTCCCTGCGTGGTCGGGAATAAATTCCCGGCATTTCCGTCGCATCTCAAGAGGACTCGCTCTCCACAGGAAAGACGAGAGGAACTCCAGGGTCGTGCCACCATTCCCAGAGTCCCCCAGCTGTCTCAGTCCATTCCAGGAAAACCTGTTTTCCCAGCACTGCCTCGACTTTCAAGACGAGGATCGACTCACACCACGGTGGCACGTGGAACAGCACTGTGGTAAAGCCTCGTGGGAAAACCTCGTGGGAAAGCCTCCTTGGAAAGCCATAGATCCCTTGATCCACGCGAAGGGAAGCGTGACACTGCTGCTACAGCTCGGGAGGAAAGCGCATGTGCATGCCCCCACTCGAGACGAGGACTGACTCCCCTGGGGAGACTCCAGAAGTACCCCAAGATCCATGTCAGCACTGGAGAGGAATCCTCAGGTTCCGGCACCGACTCCACACAAGATCTTAGGCCCGGGCATCGACGGGAGAGGAATCCCGAGAGGCCCCCGAGCAACTCGCATGGGGACTGGCCTTTTCTGAGGCCACTAGAGCGTGTCCCTGAGGTCCCCGTCGTAAGTTGAGAGCACATGCCGCAACTCTAGAAAATACAGGAGATTCTCGCTCCAGGCGAGATGAGGCCCATTTCCTCTGAGGCATCTCGAGGCTAATCACACCTAAACTCTGGAACTTCGAAAGGGTCTTTCACACCCTTGCTGCAACTCAAGAAGTTCCCCGACATACCCGTCTCCACTCGAGAGGAAGCACGAGAGTTCTGCCCACATCCAGAGAAGCCCCGTTTCCGCCTCCTATCTCGAGAGGAGGGATCCTTTCACTGTGTTCGGGAAAGAATCCCCGACGTTGCCGTCGCATTTCAAGAGGAGGCGCTCTCCACAGGAAAGGCGAGAGGAACTCCAGGGTCGGGCCACCATTCCAAGAGTCCCCCAGATGTCTCAGTCCATTCCAGGAAAAACTTTTTTCCCTCCATTGCCTCAACTTTCAAGCCGAGGATCGACTCACACAATGGTGGCACGTGGGACAGCCCTGTGGGAAAGCCTCGTGGGAAAGCCTGGTGGGAAAGCCTCGAGGGAAAGACACAGATCCCTTGATCCCCGCGAAGGGAAGCGTGACACTGCTGCTACAGCTCAAGAGGAAAGCGCACGTGCATGTCCCCACACAAGACGAAGACTGACTCCCCTGGGGAGACTCCAGAAGTATCCCAAGATCCATGTCAGCACTGGATAGGAATCCTCTGGTTCCGGCACCGACTCCACACAAGGTCTTAGGCCCCGGCATCGACGGGAGAGGAGGACCTAGAATACCCCGTATTACTCGCATGGGGACTGGCCTTTCCTGAGGCCACCAGAGCGGGTCCCTGAGGTCCCCGTCGTAATTCGAGAATAGCTGCCCCAACACGAGAAAATCCAGGAGGTTCTCCCCTCCAGGCGAGATGAAGCCCAATTCTGCTGAGGCGTCTCGAGGCTTATCACACCTAAACTCTGGAACCTACAAAGGGTCCTTCACACCATTGTTGGAACTCAGCAAGTTCCCCGACATACCCGTCTCCACTCAAGAGGAAGCACGAGAGTCCTGAACACGTCCAGAGGAGCCCCGTTTTCGCCTCCTAGCTCGAGAGGAGGGATCCTTTCCCTGCGTAGTCGGGAAAGAATTCCCGGTGTTCCCATAGCATCTCAAGAGGAGGCCCTCTCCACAGGAAAGGCGAGAGGAACTCCAGGGTCGTGCCACCAATCCGAGAGTCCCCCGATGTCTCAGTACATTCCAGGGAAACCTGTATTCCCTTCACTGCCTCGACTTTCAAGCCGAGGATCGACTCACACCACGTTGGCACTTGGGACAGCCTATGGAAAAGCCTCGTGGGAAAGCCTTGTGGAAAAGCTTCGAGGAAAAGCCACTGATTCCTTGATCCACTCGACGGGAAGCATGACACTGCTGCCCCATCTCGGGAGGAAGCGCACGTCCATGCCCCCACTCGAGACGAGGACTGACTCCCCTAGGGACACTCCAGAAGTACACCAAGATCCATGTCAGCACTGGATAGGAAACCTCAGGTTCCGGCACCAACTCCACCCAAGATCTTAGGTCCTGGCATTAACGGGCAGGGAATCACAAGAGGCCCCGAGCAACTCGCATGGGGACTGGCCTTTCTTGAGGCCACCAGTCGGGTCTCTGTGTTCCCCGTCGTAATTTGAGAGCACCTGCCACAACTCGAGAAAATTCAGGAGGTACTCCCTCCAGGCGAGATGAGGCCCATTTCCCAGAGGCTTCTCGAGGCTAATCACACCTAACATCTGGAACTTCCAAAGGGTAATTCACACCCTTGCTGCAACTCCAAGAAGTTCCCTGACATACCCGTCTCCACTCGAGAGGAAGCAAGAGAGTCCCGCCCACATCCAGAGGAGCCCCGTTTCCGCCTCCTAGCTGGAGAGGAGTGATCCTTTCCCTGCGTGGTCGGGAAAGAATTCCCGGCGTTCCCGTCGCATCTCAAGAGGAGGCGCTCTCCACAGGAAAGCCGAGAGGAATTCCAGGGTTGTGCCACCATTCCCAGAGTCCCCCAGATGTCTCAGTCCATTCCGGGGAAACCTGTTTTCCCAGCACTGCCTCGACTTTCAAGCCGAGGATCGACTCACATCACGGTGGCACGTGGGACAGCCCTATGGGAAAGCCTCGTGGGAAAGCCTCGTGGGAAAGCCTCGAGGGAAAGCCACAGATCCCTTGAACCACGCGAAGGGAAGTGTGACACTGCTGCTACAGCTCGGGAGGAAAGCGCACGTGCATGACCCCACTCGAGACGAGGACTGAATCCCCTGGGGAGACTCCAGAAGTACCCCAAGATCCATGTCAGCACTGGAGGGGAATCCTAAGGTTCCGGCACCGACTCCACACAAGATCTTAGTCCCCGGCATCGACGTGAGGGGAATCCCGAGAGGCCCCCGAGCAACTCGCATGGGGACCTGCCTTTCCTGAGGCCACCAGAGCGGGTCCCTGAGGTCCCCGTCGTAAGTCGAGAGCACCTGCTGCAACTCGAGAAAAATCCAGGAGCTTCTCCCCTCCAGGCGAGATGAGGCCCATTTCCACTGAGGCGTATCGAGGCTAATCCCACCTAACCTTTGGAACGTGCAAACGGTCCTTCACACCCTTGCTGCCACTCAAGAAGTTCCCCGACATACCCGTCTCCACTCGAGAGGAAGCACGAGAGTTCTGCCCACATACAGAGGAGCCCCGTTTCTGGCCTCCTAGCTCGAAAGGAGGGATCCTTATCCTGCGTGGTCGGGAAAGAATTCCCGGCGTTCCCGTCGCATCTCAAGACGAGGCGCTCTCCACAGGAAAGGCGAGAGGAACTCCAGGGTCGTGCCACCATTCCCAGAGTCCCCCAGATGTCTCAGTCCATTCCAGGGAAACCTGTTTTCCCTGCACTGCCTCCACTTTCAAGCCGAGGATCGACTCACACCGCGATGGCAGGTTGGACAGCCCTGTGGTAAAGCCTCGTGGGAAAGCCTCGTGGGAAAGCCTCGAGGGAAAGCCACAGATCCCTTGATCCACGAATAGGGAAGCGTGACACTGGCGGCTACAGCTCGGGAGGAAAGCGCACGTGCATGCCCCCACTCGAGACGAGGACTGACTCCCCTGGGGAGACTCCAGAAGTACCCAAGATCCATGTCAGCACTGCAGAGGAACCTCAGGTTCCGGCGTGACTCCACACAAGGTCTTAGGCCCCGGCACCGACGGGAGAGGAATCCCGAGAGGCCCCGAGCAATTCGCATAGGGAGTGGCCTTTCTGAGGCCCCAGAGCGGGTCGTTGAGGTCCCCGTCGTAAGTCGACAGCAACTGCCCTATCTCGAGAAAATCCAGGAGGTAGTCCCCTCCAGGCGAGATGAGGCCCATTTCCGCTGAGGCGACTGGAAGCTAATCACCCCTAATCTCTGGAACTTCCAAAGGGTCCTTCACAGCCTTGCTGCAACTCAAGAAGTTCCCCGACATACCCGTCTCCACTCAAGAGGAAGCACGAGAGTCCCGCCCACATCCAGAGGGGCCCCGTTTCCGCCTCCTAGCTCGAGAGGAGGGATCCTTTCCTTTCGTGGTCGGCAAAAAATTCCCGCGTTCCCGTCGCATCTCAGGAGGAGGCGCTCTCCACAGGAAAGGCGAGAGGAAATCCAGGGTCCGTGCCACCATTCCCAGAGTCCCCAAGATGTCTCAGTCCATTCCAAGGGAAACCTGTTTTCCCTGCATTGCCTCGACATTCAAGCCGTGGATCGACTCACATCACGGTGGCACGTGGGACAACCATGTGGGAAAGCCTCGTGGGAAAGCCTCGTGGAAAGCCTCCAGGGAAAGCCACAGATCCCTTGATCCACTGGAAGGGAACGTGACACTGCTGCTACAGCTCGGGAGGAAAGCGCACGTGCATGCCACCAATCGGGACGAGGACTGACTCCCCTGCGGAGACTCCAGAAGTACCTCAAGGTCCATGTCAGCACTGGAGAGGAATCCTCAGGTTCCGGCACCGAATCCACACAAGGTCTTAGGCCCCGGCATCGGCGGGAGAGAAATCCCGAAATGCTCCCGAGCAACTCGCATGGGGACTGGCCTTTCCTGAGGCCCACCAGAGGGGGTCCCTGTGGTCCCCGTCGTAAGTCGAGAGCACCTGCCGCAAGTCGAGAAAATCCAGGAGGTTGTCCCCTCCAGGCGAGATGAGGCCCATTTTCCGCTGAGGCGACTGGAAGCTAATCACCCCTAATCTCTGGAACTTCCAAAGGGTCCTTCACAGCCTTACTGCAACTCAAGAAGTTCCCCGACATACCCGGTCTCCACTCAAGAGGAAGCACGAGAGTCCCGCCTACATCCAGAGGGGCCCCCTTTCCGCGTCCTAGCTCGAGAGGAGGGATCCTTTCCTTTCGGTGTTCGGCAAAGAATTCCCGGGTTCCCGTCGCATCTCAAGAGGAGGCGCTCTCCACAGGAAAGGCGAGAGGAACTCCAGGGTCGTGCCACCATTCCCTGAGTCCCCAGATGTCTGAGTCCATTCCAGGGAAATCTGTTTTCCCTTCACTGCCTCGACTTTAAAGCCGAGGATCGACTCACACCACAGTGGCACTTGGAAAGCCCTGTGGGAAGCCTCGTGGGAAAGCGTCATGGGAAAGTCTAGAGGAAAGCCACAATCCCTTATTCCACGAAAAAAGGGAAGCATGACACTGCTGCTACAGCTCGGGAGGAAATCGGACGTGCATGCCCCCTCTCGAGACAAGGACTGACTCCCCTGGGGAGACTCCAGAAGTACCCAAGATCCATGTCGGCACTGAAGAGGAATCCTCAGGTTCCGTCACTGAGTCCACACAAGGTCTTAGGCCCCAGCATCGACGGGAGAGGAATCCCGAGAGGCCCGGGAGAAACTCGCATGGGGACTGGCCTTTCCTGAGGCCACCAGAGCGGGTCCTGAGGCCCTCGTCGTAAGTCGAGAGCACCTGCCGCAACTCGAGAAAATCCAGGAGGTTCTCCCCTCCAGGCGAGATGAGGCCCATTTCGGTGAGACAACTGGGGGTAATCAGACTTAAACTCTGGAACTTCCAAAGGGTCCTTCAACACCTTGCTGCAACTCAAGAAGTTCCCCGACATACCCGTCTCCACTCAAGAGGAACCGCGAGTCCCGCCCTATCCAGAGTGGCCCCGTTTCCGCCTGCTAGCTCGAGAGGAGGGATCCTTTCCCTGCGTGGTCCTGAAAGAATTCTACGTTCCCCGCATCTCAAGAGGAGGCGCTCTCCACAGTAAAGGCGAGAGGAATCCAGTATCAGGCCAATTCCCAGAGTCCCCAGATGTCTCAGTCCATTCCAGGAAACCTGTTTTCCCTGCACTGCCTCCATTTCAAGCCGAGGATCGACTCAAACGCGTGGGAGGTTGAACAGCCTGTGGAAAGCCTCGTGGGAAAGCCTCGTGGGAAAGCCTCGAGGGAAAAGCCACAGATCCCTTGATCCACGCGTAGGAAGCGTGACACTGCTGCTACAGCTCGGGAGGAAAGCGCACGTGCATGCCCCCACTCGAGACGAGGACTGACTCCCCTGGGGAGACTCCAGAAGTACCCCAAGATCCATGTCAGCACTGGAGAGGAATCCTCAGGTTCCGGCACCGACTCCACACAAGGTCTTAGGCCCGGCATCGACGGGAGAGGAA
>NW_017191412.1:0-10791 GCF_001704415.2 Capra hircus
TACATATATAAATAGAACACAGACATATATGCATGTAATATATTATATATATATATGTATGTGTAATATATATGTGTGTGTGTATATATATATATATATATAAAATGTATTATAGGACTTCCCTGGTGGTTCAGTGGTTAAGAATCCTCCTGCCAATGCAGGGGACACAAGTTTGATGCCTAGTCCAGGAACTAAAAATCCAAGATGCCATGGAGCAACTAAGCCCAAATGCCACAACTACTGAACCTGTGCGCCTAGAGCCTGTGCTCCTCAACAATAGAAGCCACCACAAAGAAAAACCCACGCACTGCAATGAAGAGTAGCCTCACTCACCACAGTTAGGGAAAATGCACACACAACAACAAAGACCCAATGCAGCCAAAAATTAAATATTAAAAAATTTAAAAAATAGGTATTATTTATAAATTATATATAATTTTATATCATTTTTATTAATAGATATTGGAGGTGCCTAATGTCTTGGTCATTTGGTCATAGGCCTGAAGGGAAAGGACTAGAAGATTTTTGACATGGAAGAAGTCTATCGTGGAGGCTTGTGGGTGGACAGCTGGTAGTGGGTATGAAGTATGAAGATTTGAGGATTGGGAGCAAATACCCAGCAAAAAACATCCAGGCACAGAAGAGGTACTGAACAAACAAGTAGACAAATTGATTTGGCCAGCTGATGTTAGCCATCTTTTGTCATGGGTTTACCTGAAACTATCCTGAGGGATCTGTGCACAGATGGTTCCCATAGGCCCAGATGGAGGCCCAAGAATAAAGGCTTCTCCCCCTTATCAACCCTGATTCATCTACTGTTACCTCTGAATGTTCAACTTGCCTGTGACAGGAACCAACTGGTGCTGAGCCCCTGATGAGTGTTAAAAGAGAGACTTATTTTCATTGTATATCACTGTGCACTATTTGGGCTTCCCTGGTGCTCAGAAGCATCTGTCTACAATGTGGGAGACCTGGGTTTGATCCCTGGGTCAGGAAGATCCCCTGGAGAAGGAAACGGCAACCCACTCCAGTACTCTCGCCTGGAAAATCCCATGGGTGGAGAAGCCTGGTAGGCTGCAGTCCATGGCGTTGCAAAGAGTCAGACACGACTGAGCCAGTTCACTCACTCACTCACTTGGTGCACTATTTGAATTTTACCATGTGCACATGTCACCTCTATAGTAAAAATTACAAAACCACTCTTGCTTTGAATGAGAGAAAAAATGAGACAAGACCTAGTTGAGCAGGAGCAGGAAATGTAGTCAGTTCTGAAGGCAGCAGCAGATGGAGCCAAAGGTAAAGTGAAAGGATGAGCTTTAGGTAGAAACACACAGGCTTGTGGGTGATGGGAACAGGGCAGAGAGGTGGGGTCACAGCAGGAGTAAGTGTTGGGTACAAGGTGGTCACGGAAGTGAAGAGCAAGGTCTTCTGCTAAAGGTGAGGGAGGAAGCAGGCAAGCAGAGTCCCGGGAGAGAGCACAGAAGGTGTGAAAACAGCCTTGAGGATTCTTCTTGGGGAAGGAAGGAGGGAATGAAAACAGTGATCGTTAATGTTTTTAAGATGGGTGCTGGTGTTACATTAGTCTTTGCTTTATCCTTCCTTAACCCTTTCAATGTGTTTGACATCAGTGTCATTGTGGGGCTCCGAGAGGACTTAAGCAGAGATGGGCAATCACTGCCAGGGTCTGCTTGACATAGGATGGTGTGAATTTCTGGTGCACCCAATCTGCTCTGCTCTGTAACCTTCTTCTGTAGGATAAGCTTCTAGGTATAGCCTCAGGGGAATCAGATAATGGTGGGTTAAGAAGGTGTTGACACAGTCCAGGATTCTTTTCTAAGAAACCATCCAGAATAGGGTGTGTCAGGGAAAGGCCATGTTACACAGAGGAGTCTGAATGCAAAAGAGAGGAAGGGAGGTGAGAAAGAGGGAAGGCCTTTAGGGGATGGGAAATTGTTGAAGTCAAAGGTCTTACAGAATCCCAGGAAGGAACCACTCCTCTGGTGTCAGGGCACTCAGCTCTGGGAAGCTAGGAACCAGAAAGTGCAGAGAAACAAATGATAAATCATTGACATTTTCACCCCACTTCATCCCCTTCTGTCCCCCAGCTAGTGGTAGATGTTTGCTGTGTGTCCTTGCAGACTCTTACAAAATACTTTTAGTTATGTATACACACACACACACACACACACCCACACACGCACACACAAACAACATGCAGGACTTGTGTGCAGAGAGGGTAGTTTACAATTTGTAGCTTACTCTATGTCCTGTTCTGCATTTTGGTTATAGTCATCAGGATGCTTTTTTGAAATCAACTTAACAGTGTCATTCTTTCCTTCCCCGCTCCCCCCTGCATTTTAACCTACTAGATGACTATGATCCACTGGCATTTATCCATTTACTTGCTGATGGGAATTTAGATTATTCCTAGTTTTTCCTATCACCAACATCCTTGGGCATGTGTCCTTATACACATGAGATACCAGTGTTTCTCTAGATGTGCCAGGCAGTGAGTTATAGAGAGAATGGCCATTTTCAGTTGTAATACTTTTAGTCTGAGGTTAGTATTGTTGCTTATGACCCCACAAGCTGAATGACCCTGAGCAGTTGCAGACCCTCTCAGTTTCCTGTCTGTTTGCTCACCTATAGAAGGAGATAATAGTACATAGTTCAATCAGGATTGTTTCATGGCTTACTTGATACTTATATATGGCTTTGTGTGTGTGTGTGTGTGTACACATTTAGTTTTATTGTAACAAAGCAACTTGTATACTTTTTTTTCAAGCTTCCTGTTTTAATTTAAAAAAAGCACATATTGACAGCCACATGTGAGTGCCAAGTGATTAAACAAACAAACAAACAAAAAACATAAACAAAACCAAAGTGATCTATCGTGCATCTAGGAAAAGCAAACTTCTTGGCTTAAGAGAAATGAGGTGTGTGTGTGTGTGTGTGTGTGTGTGTGTGTGTGTGTATGTGGGGATTTTTCAGGAAAACCATTTCAGTCTAGGGTAGGGGTGGGGCGGGACACAGACCATTTCTAGTGACTGGTTTTGTTTCACCAGAAGTAAACAGAGTATTAGGGTAATTTTTTTTTAATAGTAACAATTATACTCAGTAAAAAATCTTTTCACTGAAGAAGGAAAAAATCTTTGTTTACAGTGAGACAAGCTACCCGATCAAATAACCATTTTAATTATTTTTACATAGCTTTGGTTGACTTTATAAATTCTCATGTTCACACACAAGTTAGATTTTTGTTTACCAAACTTCCTTGATGACAAGGGTCATCTCTGGCCACCTGTTAAACTTCCACACTCACATGCTTCATTCCAGACTCCCAGGAAAGCTGAGCAGCTAACAGGTGTCCATGACTCTTGTCGTCAACAGAAGCACTCAGTTCAGGGGCGGGACTAGAGTCCTCTGCTTTGCCCATTCCTGCCCACCCATCCTCGGAATATTTTTCTATGGGATTAAAAACCTCAAATGTGCTCTAATACTAACTATTCATTTTCTCCTGAACATCAAAAGACTTGTCTCCAGGAATGAACATGAACAGATTGAATCCATTTGTGAAAAGGATCGGGTCTCTGAAGACACTGAATTTAGCCTGACTTTTGTCACGAAACAGCCCTGGGACCTCTGGCAAAGTCCCTTCATTTCTCTGCGCCTTGATTTCCTCTTACAAAGAGTGAGTCCCACCTATCTTCTGGACCCAAATGTCTCCTTTCATACAAAATTCCTGCCCAGTCTCTGAAGGTCTCTCAAAAGCTGGGTGGCTCTAATACCTCTTGAAGTTTTCAGAACCACTCAAACCTCAAGTAGTTAATCTGTAAATAAATGTAAATGAGGGGACCTCCTATTTGTTATGGCAAATAATTACTGGGGCGGGGATGGAGACCCTTAGTTGTTTAAGTTTGGGATTCTTGGGAAGCAGCTGTGAAACTGGTCAAAGCTGCAAATAAGAAGGCTTTCCCATGGAGACTTAACAGCCTTAACTTAGCATCTTCCTGAGCCAAGCTGAGGATCCAAGCTTTTTTTGCTTTAAATCTCCAAGCATAGGGTCTTCTAAAATGCTTCACTGTGTGACTTGGATTTTCGCAAGAAACTAGCTTCTGCTTTGGCAGCATCACCTTCATACTTGCTTCTGGCCACTCACCAATCAGTAACTGCCCTCTTGCTTTGCCAACAAGAAAAGATAAAGTGTGTGCATTCGTTTGCTTTCCATTGTTTCTACTTTTCTCTTCCTGTTATTATCTCTTATTGAAAAGAGAACACCCCTCCCCATTCTCAATACTTCAAAAAGACCCTGAAAATTTTGGCATAGCCTTGTTCGATTGTGTGTTTTCAAAGCAAGTGACCAAAAAATTAAAATCTCAAAAATAAAAAAGAAGGTCATGGTCAATGCCAGTGGGACTGTGAGGCAGAAATAGAAAGAAGAGGTAGGGCTTGAAGTGGGAAAGAACATGGCAGGGGCTAGGGACCTGGCTGCCTGGCACCCCAAAGGAAAGCTGTCAGTTTACAATAGGAACCTTGGCTTAAAAGGCTAAGGTGGAGTCCAATCCAGCTGTAGTGGGGAATACTATTCAGTACACCAGCCATTGGATTACTGCAAAGGAAGGGCAGAGAAACGGTGTGTTAGCCATGGGATCATTTGCCAGTCACTGCAGCTCTCACTTTCTCACTGGTCTAACACCCAAAGTCCAGTGTGGCTCATGGTCCTGGACTGTTTATGCTCGAGCCCGTATCTCTGAACCGACCGAGAGAGCAAGTCTACCACAGTATTGCAAACGCAAGAAGGGAGTTTGTTTATTCCTAGCGCGCTAGGGCCCAAGTCTCATCCCATACAAGGGAATCTGACAAGAGCCGCGAACAAAGGAGTATGGCGGCTTATATACAGGCAGTTCTTTGTCTCAGTTACAGGAGTAGCTGGCATTACATGATTGGCCAGGCAGGATGAGCGCATATCCTGTCTCTTTCTGGTAAACATGACTCAGGTCCTAGAGACCGTCGTTTGGTCCCTAACATTCCCCCTGTCCTTAGATCATATAGAGGAATCTTCCTCTTGGTCCTGAGACACAGTTTGATATTGTTGTCGAAGCACAAACAGCTGTACGGTATTTATGCGTTCCTTTACAAAGGCTACAAGTCTATTGATAATGCATGGGCCAAAGGTAAGCATTAGTAAAAGTACTAGCAGGGTCTTAGCAAGGTGGAGATTAAGGTAGTCAGCCAAGGGGATTGTTGAAACCAAGATTTAAAACCATCTCTGTTGAGCCTCACGTTCTCGTTTACGTTGGGCTAGTCCTTTTTTCACTTTGGCCATAGATTTTCTAACTATTCCTGTATGATCCGCATAGAAACAGCACTCTTTTCCTAGGGCAGCACAGAGTCCCCCTTGTTGCAGAAAGAGCAGATCTAATCCCCTCCTGTTTTGGCAGAACTACTTCAGATAGACAGGTTAGAGATGATTTTTAAATGACTAATAGATTGCTCTATACGGGTAATGTCTTCATCTATGGCCGCTCTCAGGGAGTTAAATCTTTGGCCTTGCAGGGACAGAGCTGTTATTCCGGTTCCAGCCCCGGCTATTCCAAGACCGAACATAGTTGCTATGGTTATGACGGTAAGAGGTTCCCTCTTAACTTTATAAGTTCTTTTCGGAGGATTTAGAGTTAATTTTTGGGCCCAATAATCATATATTGCTTTCTCTGGTCGGTACAGAATCTTTGGCATGACAGCCACCATAACACAGAATTCTTTTTTGGGGTCAAAGATTGAGCTATGCAGGCATGGAGTTAGCCCCGTGTGTGAACAGACTTACCATCTCCCCATTTGAGGTATTAACCGTTTAGCTACAGGCAAATCATCAGGCTCGATGACATGCACACAAAGTGGAGACTTTGCTGGTAACACCGTGCCCATGCATAAGCCCTTTTCCCATACCTCTTTTCATCGTCAGACCCACCTTTCGGTCCCCCAATGACATTGAGGAGGATCGGTGCTGTTGGCCAAGTCATAAGAGGCATTGAGGCCTACTGCTTCGTAATAAGGGGGAATTAAGTTGTAACATAACCAACAAGATTTAGTTGCCTCAGGATGGGTCTGATTCAGGGTGGCATAAGCTGCCCTAATCAGCTTCCATAGGGGATCTATTTTAGCGAGCGCTTCTGCTTCAGGACTCACTGCCAAAGATGTTGGCATGGAAGTCGTTAGGCGGGGGGTTACAGCCAGCTTTTTTACTTTGTTGGGCCCGATACTGTGTACAAGAATTGGCTCTAAGACCTGGCTCACTACTATAATCCCTTTCTCATCAACCCAAACCCTCCTGATTCCCTCGTCTGTAGTCCCCAAGATAGGCCAGAGATCCAGGTCCCCTCTTTTTTGCTTTTTTTCTGGATTGAACCTTATTCTGATTTGTGCATAATTGCAACTTTTACAGCTAAAAGTTGGATCTCCAAGGACCCTAGGGAGGGGCTTGGCGAATGAAAAATTAAGTAAATCTCGGATTTTTTACTTTCCAGCCGCCGAGGTCCATCATTAGAAGTAACACAATCCCAAGTTTTTACAATAAGAGTCTTGTTCCCCCCCACAGGTCTTCCAGTCATGTCTGGGTGCGCCTGGGCATGCCCAGAACCCTTGTTCTCGGAGATAACCCCTAGCCCAAGGCACATTTACCATCAGCTTAAGGTCAAAGTACGAGTCTGGCCACCATGTGTTTTGGTGGATGTATTGCGGTAGTGGAGTTTAGCACCTCTCGTGTTAGTCCATTTTTGCAGCTTCCAGGTGATTTTGACGGGTTGATGCGGGTTCACGCTGGCAACTCCGGAGCAGAGTAACTGGGTCATCCACAAGAGGGCCCAGCCGAGTTGTCCTGGTCCTGTTGGCGCCTTCGAAGCTTTGGCCTCAAGGGGTTGGACGGGTGCAGAGATGCTTCTCATTTTTTTTTTAGCGGTCTTTTTGCTCTGCTGAAGCAGCTGGGCATACGTGGTTGGCAATGCACCCAAGGCCCGATACCGTCAACCTTTAGGGCAGTTGGGTGGTAAGAAGAACAACATAAGGACCGCTTTCATTTGGGTTCTAGTGCCTTGGTTTGGTGCCTTTTGACCCATACCCGTCTCCTGGCCAATGTCATGTGAGGGAATAGTTCCCTTATTTTGACCCACATGTATTTCCTGGAGCAGTTTCCAGACACGAGAGTGCACCTAGCTTAAGGCCATCAAGGCCTCTTGGAGTTGCCCCAACGTGGGAGGCGGTAGTTTCTTTCCTTTAAATATTGGACATACAGGGGGAGGTCTCCCATACAGAATCTCAAATGGGGTCAGATTAAGTTGATAAGGAGTATTACGCGCACGGAAGAGGCGAAGGGAAGGAGGGTCATCCAGTCCCGCCAGTCTCTATAGCCAATTTAGTTAAAGTTTCTTTTAGAGTCCGATTCATTTTTTTTTACTTGCCCTGAGCTCTGTGGACTGTATTTGCAAATGTAATTTTATTTAGTCCCCAGGGCTAGGGCAAGGCTCTGAACTATTTGACTCACAAAGGCAGGTCCATTATCAGAGCCGATGGTCACTGGCAGGCCAAACCTGGGAACTATTTCTTTTAAAATCTTTTTTGCCACTATCATCGCGGTTTCTCCCTTTGTAGGAAAAAGCTTTTACCCACCCTGAGAAGGTATCCACCAACACTAACAAGTACCGGTAACCATACTTGCCTGGCCTTACCTCGGTGAAATTTATTTCCCAGTGTTGCCCTGGTCCTTCTCCCCGATACCTCAGTCCTGCATGTTGTCCTTTTCCTGGCCTCATCTGTTGACACGCCTTACAAGCATGCACTATGTTCTTTACAGTTGTCTGGTGCCGGGGAAATCGCAGGCACGCAGTTTGAAAGAGCATCAGAGTCTTTTTCCTCCCAGATGAGTAGACAAGTGCAAATGCTCACATAGTTGCCGTCCCAACTGAGCAGGGAGTATCAAGTAGCCGTCTGAGTCTCGGTACCATCCATCTTTATCTTTTTGAAGGTTGGTGTGTTTTTGGATCCAAGCAAAGTCTGTGGATGAATACTCAGGGGTTGGGGGCAGAGTTCCCATACCTGGAGGTGGAAGTCCGATCGCCAACACAGGGGTGATGAAATCTTTATCAGCTACTTTTTGAGCTGCCAGGTCTGTGGCACGATTCCCTCGTGCCGTGGGGCTGTCACCCTTCTGATGTCCAGGTACGTGTACTATTGACACAGCCCGAGGCATCTGTACAGCCTCTAAAAGTCTACGGATTTCAGGCAAGTTTTTAATTTTTTTTTTTTTTTAGCTGTCAAAAACCCCCGTTCCTGATATATCGGGCCCTGGATGTGTACCGTGCCAAAAGCATAGCGACTGTCAGTGAAAATAGTTATTTTTTTTCCTTTGGCTCTCTCTAATGCTTGAATCAGGGCAATTAACTGCCTTTTGTGCTGAGGTATCCGGGGGAAGGGCCTCTGCCCATATCATCCGTCCAGAGTCATCTACTACTGCGGCTCCCGCCCGTCTCTGTCCATCTTTTACATAACTGCTGCCGTCTGTGAACCATCTTAGCTCACTGTTATCCAGTGGAGTATCGGTTAAGTCCTTTCGCATTGCTGTTACCCCGGCCAGTATCTCATCACAATCATGGAGGGGGGCTATTTTCCCCCGGATTGGGCAAAAGAGTGGCCGGATTTAGAGTGCAGGGCGTTTGGAAATGAATCCGTGGGGTGTCAAGTAGCAAGGCCTGGTAGTGCATCAAGCGGGCATTAGAAATCTATTTACCTGGGGGTTGCTTTAAAACTCTCTCTATGGCATGAGGAGTGTAGACCAAGAGTCTCTGTCCATAAGTCAGTTTTTCAGCATCGTGGACTAAGAGCGCGGTGGCCGCGATGATACGGAGGCAAGGTGGCCATCTGGCTGCCACTGGGTCCAGTCTCTTGGAAAGGTAAGCTAGAGGTCGCTTCCATGGTCCCCATCTCTGTGTTAGTACCCCTTTTCCTATCCCCCGCTTTTCATCTACAAATAATTGGAAAGGCTTAGATGGATCAGGGAGGGCAAGGGCAGGAGCCTCTAGCAAGGCTCGCCTGAGCTCTTGGAAGGCCTCTTTCATTGGCTCAGTCCATTTCCAGTCTTTGTTTTCTTTGGTCCCCTCATATAGGGGCCTGGCCTTTTCTGCAAACCCCAAGATCCATAACCGGCAATATCCCACCATTTCCCAGAAATTTTCTCACTTGTCTAGGGTTAGCCGGCTCAGGGATCTGGAGGATGGTTTCTTTTATAGCCTGTGTTAGCCACCTCTGGCCCTGTTTTATCTTACAACCGAGGTATGTAACCTCTTGCTTGGCATCTGGGCCTTTTTGGCACTAGCCCGGTAACCTAAAGTCCCCAAGGTTTGGAGAAGGTCACCTTTTGCCTCTTGGCACTCTTTCTCTGTAGCTGCGCCAGCATAAGGTCATCAACATATTGTAATAAAACAATGGTAGGGTGTTCAACCCGATGCTCACGGAGGTCTTCGTCCAGGGCCTCATTAAATAATGTGGGCGAGTTTTTGAAACCCTGTGGTAAGCGAGTCCATGTCAGCTGCACAGGGGTCTGACCACCGTCTTCCTGCCATTTGAAGGCAAAGATCTCTTGGCTTGTGGGGGCAAGAGGCAAACTAAAAAGGCATCTTTTAAATCTAAAACAGTGTACCAAATGTAGTTTGGAGGCAAGTTGCTTAGCAATGTATAAGGGTTAGGAACCATAGGATGAATATCATTTACCCGTTTGTTGACTTCTCGTAGATCTTGAACCGGTCTAAAATCAGTTCTCCAGGCTTTTTCACAGGCAACAGGGGAGTTTCATGGGGACCGGCACCTTTTCAGGACCCCAGCGTCTATGAGGCGTTGTATATGAGGAGTAATTCCTTGTCGAGCCTCTGACTCATGGGATACTGTCGTACCCTCACCGGGGAAGCACTGGCTTTCAGTTCCACAATGATAGGGGGCCTCTGTTTGGCTAGTCCCATTCCTGCAGTTTCAGCCCAGGCCTGAGGGTATCTTTGAACCCATGGTTGTACTTCGGGGCTTATTGTCGCTGGGGCCTCTGGCAAGTAGAGTCTGTATTTATCTTTTAATGCCAGAGACAAGACCTGAAGAGGATGCCCGGTCCCATCTAAAACCGACACTTGTCCGTGGTCGAAATGAATTTGGGCATTTACTTTAGACAGTAAATCCCTTCCCAACAAGGGCGCTGGACACTCAGGTATCACCAGAAAAGAATGGGTCACCTGGTGGGCCCCCAAGTTCATATGCCGTTTTTTGTAGTCCATCCATATCGTTTAGTCCCGGTTGCTCCCTGCACCCAGCTACTTTTTTAGACATGGGTCCATCTTTTTGGTTTAAGACTGAGTATTGGGCTCCCGTGTCCACCATGAAGCCAACCAGTTTCCCCTCCACATTTATAGTTACCCAGGACTCGGGGAGGGGCTTCGAGCCCTGACCCCCCTAGTCGCTATCCTCACCTGCGTAGAGGATATGACGGTCTGGAGAGGGAGTCTCGTTTTGGGGGTTCTTGGCTCTTCTTTTAGAATTTTTTTTTGGGCATTTATCTTTCCAATGTCCAAACTCTTTACAAAATGCACATTGGTTTTTTTCTCAAGCTTATGCCTTGTCGTTTTTTTCAGTTTTTGAGTCCACTTTTTCCCTTTGGAACCTGTTTTTGTTTTAACCCAGCAAAAAATATCTGGGCCAGCTCTTTTTTGATTTTTATGGTTTTCTTCAGCTCTAAATTCTCTTTCTTTTCTTCTAATGCGG
>NW_017191413.1:0-21611 GCF_001704415.2 Capra hircus
TAAGTCACGGTCTTCCCTTTAGTTTTGTGCTGTGCGTTTGGCATCGACATGGAGAGGGAATTCGCCCGAAGAGGCTCACGAAAAGAGTCCCGCAGCAACTCGCATGGCCAGGAATGGCCTTTCCACTGAGGGTCTCACCAGAGCATTGTCCCTGGAAAGGTAAAGTCCCGCGTCAGTAAGTAGAGAAGAAACGTGGCCGCACAGAATCGAGAGAAATCCAGAAGGCTAACACCCCTTCCAGGCGGTGAGATGCTAGCGCCTCGATTAAGATTCCAGTATGATCGGCCCTCCAGGCTAATCACACCTCAACGTCCTGGGAACTTCCAGAAGGCGACCATCATCCCATCTTTGTTTCCCAACTGCAAGTTCTCCCAGACATATACTCGCTCTCCCACTTCCGTATGACGAAGAAGCTCGAGACACTCCCGTGCCAGACATCCAGAGAGCCCGTTCATCCCCCTCGCGATAGCTCGAGAGGAGGAGATCCTTTCCTCTGTGGCTGTGTTCGGGAACAAAGATAATTCCCCGCCCCGGCGATCTAACCGTCGCCGTCATTTCTCAGAGGAGGCGCGCTATCTCCTACCAGGAAAAAGGGCGAGAGGAATATCCTCCTCATTGAGTTCGACGCGCCACCCTATACCCAGGAAGCTCCCCAGATTGTGCTCAGTACCATTCCAGGGGACACCAAAGTTTTCCCATGCACTTGCTGCTCGACTTCAAGGCTGCCTTGAGGATCGACTGCCATCACCACGAGAATGGGCGCCGGTGGCACGTGGGACAGCCGTGTGGGCAATAGCCTGCGTGGACGAAAGCCTCCTGCAACAAAACCTCGCGATGCGAAAGCACAGATTTCGTTCATCCAGCGAAGAGCAAAAGCATGCACACCGTTGCTGCTACAGCTCGCCGGAAGCGAAACGTGAGCGACGTCGCATGACCACGTAAGTCCGGGAGGACGAGGACCTCGAATCCCGGCCGCCGTTGAGCCGAGACTCCCAGCGAAGTTTACCCCACAAGGAATCCATGTCAGCACTGATGGGACCGGAGGACATTTTTCTAGGCTTTCCTGCTCGTTTTATTGGCACCGTTCCTCCACACAAACTCTCGTATAATGGCCCTGCCGTTACAGTGTAAGTCTGGTAGGTTAACTAATGTTTTGTACTCCTGCTTTAATGTAGGCAGCTCGCCGGGGGGGGGCGGGCAGTCGGAGGGGCGCGGAGAGGCGGGATAGTCGCGGCCGAGAGGCGGGGGGGGCCCGCGGGGCGGGGCGTGGGGCACAACGCTCGCCCACTCCTCCGGGCGACGCGGGCGGGCTTGGGTGCGCTGGGAGGCACGGCGGCCACCAGCGACTGCCCGTCAGAGGGGGCGGCTTGAGGGTCCCTGCGAGCGAGGGATGGTGGTCCTGGCGGTCTGGGGTTGAACGTCTGGGGCCGGGGCGGGTTTGAGGAGTATGGGGGCCGGGCCTCTGTTCCGCGGGCGGTACAACTACGGTGGAGGAGATAAGGATCCAGGGGAGTGGATCGTCCGGTCCAGGGGCCGATGGCTGAGGAGGAGGCCGCGCGGCGTACTTTTCCTGCCGGGCGGGGAGGGCGTGGGGGGGGTGCTCGAGACTGAAGGGTCGAACGCTGGGCCGTCTGGGCCATCTTCCCAAAGGGTGCCGTTGCGGAAAACCCGTAATGTCTGCAAGGATGAGCAGGGTGGGCATCAACAGAGAGTTCCCGAACGTTACCCAATCTTCGTCTTTCACATCTTCGGAGTTTGGTAAGAAGAGGGGAAGCGTAGTCAGAGGAGTCTCTTGCCCACTATACCAGCCCCACAGACAGCCCCTTTGTTTCCGCCTGTCATAGCTCGCGACTGATCGGTTTGGAAGGAAATCTTTCCCTCGAGAGAGATGTTGGCGCAATATAGGGGTGCGGGGAGATAACGGTATTGGAAGTTCGGCGGATCCTACAATAATTTGGGTTTTTGGGGTCTTTGGGGGGGGTCGGCGTGGGTGGTGGGTTTCCTTTTTATTCTTAGCGGTGGCTGGGGTGGGGTATTGTAGTGATGGTGTAGTTCACGAGTATCCTTTTCAGTATGGATGCCAGGAGTAACGGAATCGGACCCCGCACAAAGACATGTATGTGTTTTCCCTTCGTTTCTTTGGTACAGCACCTTCCAATGGGTTAAGCTAATCCATGGGGCCTCGTCGATTCTCAGATTGTAGGCCTCTTTCCACAGGGTACAAACTAACTACAGATGGGGTCACGGCGGATCTCCAGTCGTACGCATGTGTAAACATCTGAATATGCCTGCCTGAGTGTCTGCATGGACGGTGTTCTCTCCAGTCATCATTCCAGCGGTGATAACTCGTAATTTCCCTGCATAAATTGATTGCCGCCCTCCCGACTGTTTCAAGGCCGAGGATCTACTACAGCAGCACGCGTAACGGGAAACCAGGTTCGCTGCTCCGGTTATCCAAGTCGGCGACTGGTGGGAAACAGCCCTGTGGTGCAAGATGTGTATGAAAGTTAACTTTAAATCCTACTCGTGAGGAGAATGTCTCTGTGTACCCGGGAGATAAGCCACAGCCATTTCCTCATAAAGTATGCACGCAAAGCGGAAGTTTGATGACCAAGCTGCTACTAGCCTGGGGAGGGAAAGCGCACGTGCGACTGCCCCACTGCTCGAGAAAGATCCTCTGAGGACTTAGATCTTCCTCTCTGGGGAGACTGCCGAGTGAATGTTAGCCCCAAAGACCATGTCGAGCATCGTGCTCCTGGTGAGACAGGAATCCTCACTGTTCTCTCGTGGCCTGACGCATCTGGAAATACGGACAGCAAGAGTCTGGCGGTTGCTTGTGTAGGCCGAGAGGCCGGTGATTGGCTCATTTCTCTGTTATTTTCGGGGGAGGGCATGGGTAAGTCGTGCATTTTGCTGACCGTCGGGAGGACTCCTACCATATAGCAAATGGACAATTTCTTCCTCCATGAAGGATTTTGGACTCGTAAATTCTCCTTTGTACTGGGCTTCTCCACGCAGTAAGCGCGGCGCGTCGGTCCTGAGAGCGTCCTGCAGCCTAAGTGTCGAGGGGCGAGGCAGGGCCTGCCGTTCAAGCTCGAGGGAAAAGTCCAGTGAGGGTGTCTCCCGCTCCGGAGGGGCGGAGATGGAGGGCCGCTTATTTCGCTGTCTAGAGAGGGGGTCGGTGTCGAGGGCAAGAGTCGGAGCACGCGGGTAGTAGCCTGCTGGAGACTCTGCAGGTAAGGGTGTGCCGTGTCGAAAGCCCGTTCGCTGGCAACTCGAAGAAGTCGGCGCCCCACATACGACGTCTTTCCACGTCGGGAGGAGGTGAAGCAGTCGGGGGAGTTTCCGCCCACATCCACGAGGGAGCCCGTGTTCCGCTCCGCCTGTCCCTCCTCTGCTACCTCCCAAGA
Organism: Capra hircus; assembly: GCF_001704415.2. NCBI lineage: Eukaryota > Metazoa > Chordata > Mammalia > Artiodactyla > Bovidae > Capra > Capra hircus. Next base: position 3,411 of record NW_017191413.1, read on the forward strand.
CGCGTCGAGATGGAGGAGGCCATATAAAGGTATCATTTGCCGTATCTTGACTGCAATGTAAGCCTGTCTGCTCTCGACGGTTGATCAGCCGGTAATCATTAGCAAAATTAATCGCCGTGAGTGCGCGATAGGTGCGGCTGCCGCTTTTCGAACTTTCAAAGAGAGAGTCTGTCTTCTATAATAGTTCGAGAGGAACTCCGGCAAACTCGGTCGGGTTCGCTGCCTACCATTTCCCATAGTCCCCAGAAATGTTCTCAGTCCAGTTCCAGTGGTAACCTTTCGTCTTACCCTGCACTGTAGCCTCTGAGCATTTTTCAAGCCGTCCTTCGCACGATGATTTGCATGATCTGCCACTTCACCTTAACACCGGATTGGTGCTACACGATTGTTGACAGCCCCTGTGAAAGCCTCGTTAGTGGAAGCTTGTTTAGCGTTGAGCAATATGCTTTCTTGGAGGGGAAAAGTCCTACAGATCCTCTTGATCTCGGTCGCCCAGAGGGAAACCTGCTCCATCAAGTGGTCGGTAACAACTGCTGGCCTACATCCTCGGGAGAAAAGCGCACGTGGCATGCCCCCCCGACTCTAGTGTAAACGAAATAGGAACTGCACTCGCTCCATGGTTGGAAATCTCCAGGAAGCTACCCCAAAGAGTCCATTTCAGCACTGCAGAGGAAGTCCTTCGGAGGTTTCCAGTGATTTGCTTGTAAACAGTGGCACCGACTCCACACAAGATATTAGACACCGGCAGATCGACGTGGAGAGGAATTTCCGGAGGCCCTCTGTCGAGCAATTCGCAATAACCCTGGTGGAGCTCGGTACTCTGGCCTTTCCCTGTCAGGCGACCAGAATGCAGGAGTACCTCTGCAAGGTCCCCGTCGTGTTAAAGCACTATGTGTGAGTAGCATACCTGCCGCAAGTCTCGAGAAAATCCAGGCAGGTTACGTCCCCTCAGGCGAGATGAGGGCCCATTTCCGCTCACCAGCGGTAGGAACGTCCGAGGCGCCAATCACACGTAACCTCGTTGGAACTCCAAAGTGGTCGCCCTTCAACCCTTGGCTTGCAATTATAAAGAAGTCTCAGCCGTCATACCAGTCTCTCACTCTATAAAGAGCGAAGCCACCTCGAGAGTTAACTCGCCCACATCCAGAGGAGCCCCGTGTCCGCTTTCCGTATTGCTCCGAGAGGATGGGATTTCCTGTGGCCAGTAAATTTGGTCGGGAAAGATAATTCCCAGGCATCCCGTCGCATTTCAAGAAGAGGCTGCTCCTTCCACATGAAAAGCGAGCCCCCCCCGAGAGGGTAATCGCTAAGGGTCGTGCCCACCAATTTCCCAGAGTCCCTTTATTTTTTTCTCTTTTTCTTTATTCTAGTGGAAACCCTGTTTATCCGCTGCCACTGTTTTTCGCCACCGTTCAAGCTGAGGATCGACTCTCACCCACCTGTCGGCACGTGTTTTATTCCCTACGGGAAAGCCCTGTCGGGAAAAGCTTCGATTGGGAAATCCACCAGATCCCTTGATTCCACGCGAAGTTTTTTTTTTTGAAGCGCGGACACTGCTGCTACCAGCTCCCGGGTGTTGTGAGGAAAGGCACGTGCATGCCTCCCCATCAAGGACGAGAACTGACTCCCCTCCTGGCCCGAGCACTCCAGAAGCTAGCCCCATTTTGTATTTTTCTATTCTATCTTAGCAGAGGAATCCTCAGGTTCCATTTATCTTTACAATTTCTATCCAGCGCCCACGAGCATCGACGGGATGAGGAATCCAGAGAGGCCTCGAGCAACTAGCATGGGGCACTGGCCTTACTCCTGAGGACATCCGAGACGAGGTGTCCCTGAGAGGTCCCCTGGGCAGTAAGTCCAGGAGAGCAAACTGCCGCAATCGAGAAAATCAGGAGGTTCTCCCCCAAAAGCGAGATGACGGCCCGTTTCCTCTGTGCGTTCCCCAGGCTAAATCACACCTAACCTCGTAGGAACTTCCAAACGCTACGCTTCAACAGTCCTTCGCTGCAAATCTTCAGGAAGTTCCCCCGAAACCGTCTCCACTGTCGAGAGGCCAAGCGACGAGAGTCCCGCCCACATCCAGAGGAGCCCCGATCGTCTTCGCCTCATAAGCCTCTGGAGAGGAAGAGGCATGCTTATCCCTGTGTCGTCGGCGAAAGAGCATTCCCCGCGTTCCCGTCGCCATCTCAAGAGAGGCGCTCTCACCAGGAAAGGAGAGAGGAACTCAGGCCGTCGTGCCACCAATTTCCCAGAGTGCCCAGAATGTCGTCGCCATTCAGGGAAACTAGTTTTCCCTGCACTGCCTCGACTTTCAAGCCGAGATGCGACTCACATGCACTTGTGGCACGTGGACAGCCGTGTGGGAAGCTGGCGTGGGAAAGCCTGCGTTGGAAAGCCTCATGGGAACAGCCTCGAAGGAAAGCCACAGATCCCTTGATCCACGCATAAGGGAAGCGTGACAAAGCTGCTACAGTCGGGAGAAAGCGCACCGTGCAGTTACCCATCGAACGAGGACTTTTCTCCCCTGGCGGAGACTCCAGAAACCCCCAAGCTCCATGTCACACTGGAGAGGAATCCTCAGGTTCCAGGCCGCACGACTCCAAAAAACAAGGTCTTTGAGACCCGTGCGCCAGCCTGGCAATCGACGGGAGAGAGGAATCCCCAATGAGGCCCCCGCGCTTCTCGAATGGGGCGATTGCCTTTCCTGTGACGGTCCACCAGAGGGCGGTCCCTGTCCGGTCCCGTCCTAAGTCTGAAGCAGCAATGCTTCAATCGAGATAATACAGCGAGTTCTCCCCTCCAGGGGTTTCGAGATAGGCCATTCCGCTCGATTCGTCTCGCCAGTCTAAACACACTACTCTGACTTCAAAGGGTCCTTCACACCCTTGCGCAACTCAAGAAGTTCCTGACATACCCGTTCACCGGAGAGCGACGAGTTAGTCCCGCCCACATCCTAGAGAGGAGCCCGTTTCGCCTCCTATCTCGAGAGGAGGATCCTTTCCCTAACTGGTCGGGAAAGAATTCCCGGCGTTTCTTTCACATCGCAGAGGAGTCGGTCTCCACGGAGAGGGGAGAGGAACTCCAGGATGTGCACCATTTCCCAGAGTCCCCCAGATGTCTCAGTCCATTCCAGGGAAACCTGTTTTCCCTGCACTGCCTCGACCTTCAAGCCGAGGATCGACTCACACCACGGTGGCACGTGGGACAGCCCTGTGGGAAAGCCTCGTGGGAAAGCCTCGAGGGAAAGCCACAGATCCCTTGATCCACGCGAAGGGAATCGTGACTCTGCTGCTACAGCTCGAGAGGAAACCGCACGTTCATGCCCCACTCGAGACGAGGACTGACTCCCCTGGGGAGACTCCAGAAGTACCCCAAGATCCATGTCAGCACTGGAGAGGAATCCTCAGGTTCCGGCACCTGCTGGGAGCCAGTGTGAGGAATCCTGCCCATGACAAGGTCATGAGGAAGGAAGCTGACATATGCAAGGCGTGCTCAGACTTCAGGGACCCCTCTGCAAATTCCTAAGCACGTACCCCAACTAAAATCTGCCGGCTTTTGTGCTCTGTTTTTCCACTCTTCTGACATTTTCTGGAAAAATTCAATTCAGGGCTTTAGTCTTCTGCATTTGAAAGAGTGTTTCAATCCAAAAACCCCTCCGATGGCTTTCTAGCCTGCCTGCAGGACTCGTACAGCTGCGCATGTGATTGTTTGAGGCCTCCTGACCACAGGAGGCACAGGAAGCTTAAAACATCCTAGGAATGTAGGAGCTTCCGAGGAGTCAAAATCTTTAGAATAGGACTGATTAATGGTTTCATTTTTTGGGTCAATGCTTGCTGCCAAATTTTCATATCCTTTATTTTTAGATATAGTTGGTATATAGAAAAACAAGTAGTAGACCTGGTATTAGCAACATTAGATCTTTGAGTTAAGTACCTTCTTTGTTATATCCCACTCCACCTTTGTTCTATAGAGATGTAACTTTAATGCTTTAAGGAGATGCAGATTAAAAAAAAAAAACACTTCAGGGGAAACAAAATTAACATTCATTAAGGAAGAGAGCCAAAAAGTGTTAACAAGCCTCTTGGCCAAAAGATAATGTAAATCACCTGAGACCTTTTGTATACAAAATGATATACGGAAAGAATCTGGGTTGCGAACGCTACATAATTTTGTGTTACCCATTGATCTCCGTGTTTTATCAAAAGTATAAAAGGCCTTCTGAACAATAAAGGATGGGGGCCAGTTTCTCGAACTAGTCTCTCGGCCTGGTTTCTTGGGACTCTGGCTCCCCCCATGTCTCTCTCTCTCTCTTCTTCTCTCCCCTTCCCTCTCTCTGCTCTTTACTTTAACTTCAGGCTGAATCTCCATCTGGGGCGCGGAGGCTCGCCAGGTCTACTTACTTGCCCCGGCTGTTAAGACCCGCACGAAAGGGAGCTTAAGGCGAGGCACCCTTAGATATTCAAGCGGGCGCCGGTGGCCCAACGTAGATGGTGCAAATTCCTTGTCTGGAATTTTATTGGCCTTCCGCGTAAACCAAGCTATTCAGCCCTCTTCCTCCACTTAATCTTCTTACTACACTATAGTTTCTTAATCTAATCTTACATTAATAAACAAACAAGTCTTTCCACGCCAACGCCGTCCACCCTTCGAATTCCCTGGATCCACCGGGGCTGGACCCCGGCAAGTGGTGCCCGGAACAGGCTATTCGAAGGTAGGTTCCTCGGAGCAAAAGCTCCCCCCGGAGCACTCTCTGTTGCTCCCCCGGAGCACTCTCTGTTGCTCCCCCCGGAGTGACTTAATCACTCCCCCCGGAGTACTTTCGGGTACTCCCCCAGTGTTGAGTGTTCGGGACGGCTAGGACCCCACTCAGGGTGCCGCGGACCCCCCTGTAGGATAGACAGGGTGAGGACGAGTGGGAAGTGTTCAAGGGTTTAAGAGAAACCTGGTGCTCTAGAGGTTGAAAAGAAACCTGCTATCTTAGGGTTTAAAACAAAACCCCCTTGGCTAAGGTAAAACCTTTTTGTCAAGGCAGACTTTTCTATAACTCTTAATTTTCTGACACGGGTAACAATGACTCAAAACAATGACACCTCTTTATACAAGTAATTTTGTAACTGTTAAACAAAAAAGACAAATTAAAGATTAAAAGGCTCGTGTTACGAGACCAATGTCCTTGGTTTCCAGAAAAGAGATTTAGATACTTGGATAAAGGTAATAAAACAGCTAAAAACTAATTATACTTTGCATGGGCCTGTAAATGCTTTTGCTCTGTAAAATATTATTACAAATGTTCTGGACCCCCGTCATGAGGCTGTTAGTTAGATAGCCTATGGGAGAGACTATAGCAGTGGATCGTAGTGGGTCTCCACCTATTACGCAGATCATATTTTCTGCCATTGGCAAACAAAAGGAGAGAGACTGTACTCTTCCTCCCGAGGAAGGAGGGTGCTTATAGGACGCAGCGGCCGAGCGCCCTGGAGAGCCCCCTCCCCCTCTACACAAACCAAACCTTTAAAAGAGTTGTCTTATTTAAGGCGACCACTGCAACCTCTGCTTGCGCCTCCCCAGGGCTTAAGAACTCCCCACTTTATATCCAAAGCCTCCCAGAACATTGCTTAAGTTTGAAAACGATAGTGACAATATTTTTGAGCAAAAGAGCTTTTAAAACAGAGCTTGCTCCTTGCATAAAATCCCCTCAGGAGGGGCCTCACCCAACAAAAAAAAGAAAAAGGAAGAAAAACAGGAAAAAAAAAGAAAAATATTCGTAATAAAAAGGACTTAACAAATGCAAAATGTTTCTCTTGAGGCCAAATAGAACATTTTTTGCCAAAATGTCTTGCTAAACAGAGATAACAAGCCGTACCAAACAACCCCAGGTAGCTCAGGCCTGGACCTCAGTTCCACCACCTTAATAATAATAGCTCCTGACTCAGATTCCAGTGGCTAGTCCCCTGCCTGAGGACATTGTAAGACTTGTGCTGGGGCATAGCTTGCTTTCTTTTCAAAAAATTTCGGTAGTGTCTTGTGTAGTAAATTCTGATTATACTAAAAAAAATTGAAGTTTTGATATCGCCACCTGCTAAAACTGTGCAATTAAAATTAAAAAATAGCACAGCTTTTGCTTTTACCTTATTACCAGACAGAAAAACCAGACAAAAAAAGCCCCAGAGGATCTAGATCTAGCTTTTTGGGTGCAAAAAATTGCAGCTTCTAGGCCTTTAAAAGATTTTTTAAAGATATAAAATGTCATGGCTGTTAGACAATAGACAAGACGTTTCTTACATTGCTGAGAGACTAGCGCAGCTCCTGGCCAACATATACTACTGAAAAGGAGTTGGTGGGATTAGAAAAGGTGGTATGCAGGATAAAAATGCTATAGAGTAAGAGGTGAGAGAGAGTTTAAAACCTTGGTGAATAGTGAGCTCCCCGTTGCTGGAAGTATTCAAGCAAAGATTAAATGGTTACTTGTCATCTAAAAGGCTATAGACCAGATTTGGGTTATAAAAAGATCATTAAAAAAGCTTTTCTTGCTTCTTATATTTGGGTCTGCCAAAAGTTTTAAAACTGATAATGTCCTTTTAAAGCTGCTGAGAGATTGTTTACTAACTTTAAATGATTTCCAAAAATTATTAGGTGATATTAATTGGATATGCCCACATTTAAAACTGACTTTTGTAGATTTAAAGCCTTTTGTTTGATTGCTGAAAAATAACAATCCTAATCCCAGTTCTAAGAAAAAGTTGACTAGTGTGACACAGTTGGCTTTCGTTAAAGTGAATGAGGCTTTAAATGATCAGTTAATTAAGATTAATATTGCCAAAAAAGGAGATTAAATTATTCTTGCCACAAAATGTATACCTACAGGATGCTTGTGACAAGAAGGCCCATTGGTTCCATCTAATGACCCCCCCAAAAATAGTTTTATCTTATCCCAACTTGGTGGAACAATGGCCTCTGCCTAAGAAAAAATTACTGACATATTAATTTAAAAGATTAATTCAAGCATACTGATTTATTAAATTGTTCAGTAAAGAGCCATCAAAAATTGTAATTCCATATAACAAAAAACAACTTGATGCTTTTCAAATGTTTGCTGATTGGCAGATTGCTATAGGAAATTCTTGTGATCAGATCTTGCATCATTTACCCTCACGTGCTTTGTTAATTCAAAAATTAAAAAAGGAGAAATTAAGTATAGTTTTCCCCCATCAGATTTTACAACATGTTCTCTTTGTAATAAGTTAAATGCTGATTCGTTTGGAACAGTAAAATAAAAAGCCATTGGTAAAGCAAAAAGATCTCCAGATAACAAAAAGATCCCGACCCAGAATTTGCTGCGGGTCGAGGAAGTGTTTATATTTTTTCCACAGGGTGCAGATTCGTCAATTTGGATCCCGGACAGACTGATTCGCCACAAAAGAAAAAGGGAACTTCTCTGCCGCCACCGCCGCGGGAAACAGCCGTGCACCAAAAGCTGCGGGCGGGGCCAGCCTGACTGACGGAACCCAGTGCACCGCACTCGCAGCCCCGTTACAGCGCCAGTGTCAGAGGGCGGGGTGAAGGCCGCTGCTCCCACCGGCAGAAGAGGCAAAAGAAACATCAAGATCCCGGCGGGACTAACAGCTGCTGCAGCGCAAACTCCAACCAGAAAATGACTCTATTTACTCTATTTTGGCTTGTCTATCCTCTCCTTATGTTCTTCTTTTCACCAATGATTCCAGAAAACTTAACGTACCTAATGTAGCAACTTGTGAACCATGGATGTTTTCATCTTGTTTAACTCCTCAAAGTAATGTCTGCTCTTTTGTGGTTTTAAAGATGTCCTGTAACTGTAACAACTTATTGATATGATAATTATGTTCTTGCTGTGTTACAATAACTGTTATTGTTACTATGGCAGCGGTCATTGACTCAACAAGTGTAAATGCCCAATATGTTAAAAAATCAAGTTTTAGGTGTTTTGGAACAGCTCAGATATTAGTTTAGACTTAGGGAAACTGCATAACCAGATTCAGACCTTGGAACACTCCCGATTAGATTTTACCACCGCAGGAGAAGCCAATGACTTTTTCCACACTTTCTCTAACTTCATTTCTGGAAAGACTATTCTGTCTACTCTTTATAATCTTGCTCCTCGTAATCATTCTTCCCTGTATTGTCTAGATTCTTCGGCAGAGCATTCGGAATCTCGCGACCGAACTGCACCTGATTTTAAACAAAAATAATTAATTATTTAAAATAAAAAAGGGTGAGATGCTGGGAGCCAGTGTGAGGAATCCCGCCCGTGACAAGGTCATGAGGAAGGAAGCTGACATACGCAAGGCGTGCTCAGACTTCAGGGACCCCTCTGCAAATTCCTAAGCACGTACCCCAACAAAAATCTGCCGGCTTTTCTGCTCTGCTTTTCCACTCTTCTGACATTCTCTGGAAAAAGTCAAATCAGGGCTTTAGTCTTCTGCATTTGAAAGAGTGTTTCAATCCAAAAACCCCTCCGATGGCTTTCTAGCCTGCCTGCAGGACTCGTACAGCTGCGCATGTGATTGTTTGAGGCCTCCTGACCGCAGGAGGCACAGGAAGCTTAAAACATCCTAGGAATGTAGGAGCTTCCGAGGAGTCAAAATCTTTAGAATAGGACTGATTAAAGGTTTCATTTTTTGGGTCAATGCTTGCTGCCAAATTTTCATATCCTTTATTTTTAGATATAGTTGGTATATAGAAAAACAAGTAGTAGACCTGGTATTAGCAACATTAGATCTTTGAGTTAAGTACCTTCTTTGTTATATCCCACTGCACCTTTGTTCTATAGAGATGTAACTTTAATGCTTTAAGGAGATGCAGATTAAAAAAAAAAAACACTTCAGGGGAAACAAAATTAACATTCATTAAGGAAGAGAGCCAAAAAGTGTTAACAAGCCTCTTGGCCAAAAGATAATGTAAATCACCTGAGACCTTTTGTATACAAACTGATATACGGAAAGAATCTGGGTTGTGAACGCTACATAATTTTGTGTTACCCATTGATCTCCGTGTTTTATCAAAAGTATAAAAGGCCTTCTGAACAATAAAGGATGGGGGCCAGTTTCTCGAACTAGTCTCTCGGCCTGGTTTCTTGGGACTCTGGCTCCCCCCATGTCTCTCTCTCTCTCTTCTTCTCTCCCCTTCCTCTCTCTGCTCTTTACTTTAACTTCAGGCTGAATCTCCATCTGGGGCGCGGAGGCTCGCCAGGTCTACTTACTTGCCCCGGCTGTTAAGACCCGCACGAAAGGGGAGCTTAAGGCGAGGCACCCTTAGATATTCAAGCGGGCGCCGGTGGCCCAACGTAGATGGTGCAAATTCCTTGTCTGGAATTTTATTGGCCTTCCGTAAACCAAGCTATTCAGCCCTCTTCCTCCACTTAATCTTCTTACTACACTATAGTTTCTTAATCTAATCTTACATTAATAAACAAACAAGTCTTTCCACGCCAACGCCGTCCACCCTTCGAATTCCCTGGATCCACCGGGGCTGGACCCCGGCAGGCACCGACTCCACACAAGGTCTTAGGCCCTGGCATCGACGGGAGAGGAATCCCGAGAGGCCCCGAGCAACTCGCAAGGGGACTGGCCTTTCCTGAGGCCACCAGAGCGGGTCCCAGCGGTCCCCGTCGTAAGCGAGAGCACTACCGCAACTCGAAAAAATCCAGGAGATTCTCCCTCCAGGGGAGATGAGGCCCATTTCCGCTAAGGCGTCTCGACTCTAAACACACCTAACCTCTGGAATTCCAAAGGATCCTTCACACCCTTGCTGCAACTCAAGAAGTTCCCCAACATACCCGTCTCCACTCGAGAGGAAGCACGAGAGTCACGCCCACATCCAGAGGAGCCCCGTTTCTGCCTCCAAGTTCGAGAGGAGGGATCCTTTTGCTGCGTGTCGGGAAAGAATTCCCTTCCCGTCGCATCTCAAGAGGAGGCGCTGTCCACAGGAAAGGCGAGAGGAACTCCAGGGTCGTGCCACCATTCCCAGAGTCCCCAGATGTCTCAGTCCATTCAAAGCCTGTTTCCCCGGCACTGGAGGATCGACTTGGCACGTGGGACATCACCAAAAAAAAGGGAAAGCCTCGAGGAAAGCCACAGATCCCTTGATCCAAGCGAAGGAAGCGTGACACTGCTGCTACAGCTCGGGAGGAAAGCGCACTTGCCCACACTCGAGACCAGGACTGACTCCCCTGGGAGACTACAGAAGTACCCCAAGATCCATGTCAGCCCTGGAGAGGAATCCTCAGGTTCCGGCACAGACTCCACACAAGGACTTAGGCCCCGGCATCGAGGGAGAGGAATCCCGAGAGGCCCCGAGCAACTCGTATGGGGACTGCCTTTCCTGAGGCCACCAGAGCGGGATCCTGATGTCCCCGTGTAAGTCGAGAGCACCTGCCGCAACTCGAGAAAATCCAGGAGGTTCTCCCCTCCAGGCGAGATGAGGCCCTTTCCGCTGAGGCGTCTCCAGGCTAATCACACCAAACCTCTGGAACTTCCAAAGGGCCCTTCACACACTTGCTAAAACAAGAAGTTCCCCGACATACCCGTCTTCACTCGAGAGGAAGCACGAGAGTCCCGCCCACATCAGAGGAACCCCGTTTCCGCCTCCTAGCACGAGAGGAGGATCCTTTGCCTGATTGGTCGGGAAAGAATTCCCGGCGTTCCCGTCGCATCTCAAGAGGAGGCACTCTCCACAGGAAAGGCGAGCGGAACTCCAGGGTCGTGCCACATTCCCAGAGTCCCCCAGATGTCTCAGTCCATTCCAGGGAAACCTGTTTCCCTACACTGCCTCGAATTTCAGACGAGGATCCACTCACACCACGGTGGCACGTGGGACAGCCCTTTGGGAAATCCTTGAGGGAAAGCCACAGATCCCTTGATCCATGCGAAGGAAGCGTGACACTGCTGCTACAGCTCAGGAGGAAAGTGCATGCCCCACTCGAGACGAGGACTGACTCCCCTGGGGAGACTCCAGAAGTACCCCAAGATCCATGTCAGCACTGGAGAGGAATCCTCAGGTTCCGGCACCGACTCCACACAAGGTCTTAGGCCCCGGCATCGACGGGAGAGAATCCCGAGAGGCCCCGAGCAACTCGCATGGGGACTGGCCTTTCCTGAGGCCACCAGAGCGGGTCCCTGAGTCCCCGTCGTAAGTCGAGAGCACCTGCCACCAACTCAGAAAATCCAGGAGGTTCTCCCCTCCAGGGGAGATGAGGCCCATTTCCTCTGAGGCTTCCCCAGGCTAATCACACCTAACCTCTGGAACTTCCAAAGGGTCCTTCACACCCTTGCTGCAACTCAAGAAGTTCCCGACATACCCGTCTCCACTCGAGAGGAAGCACGAGAGTCCCGCCCACATCCAGAGGAGCCCCGTTTCCGCCTCCTAGCTCGAGAGGAGGGATCCTTTTCCTGCGTGTCGGGAAAGAATTCCGGCGTTCCCGTCGCATCTCAAGAGGGGCGCTCTCCACAGGAAAGGCGAGAGGAACTCCAGGTCGTGCCACCATTCCAGAGTCCCCCAGATGTCTCAGTCCATTCCAGGGAAACCTGTTTTCCCTGCACTGCCTCGACTTTCAAGCCGAGGATCGACTCACACCACGGTGGCACGTGGGACAACCCTGTGGGAAAGCCTCGTGGGAAAGGGAAAGCCTCGAGGGAAAGCCACAGATCCCTTGATCCAAGCGAAGGGAAGCGTGACACTGCTGCTACAGCTCGGGAGGAAAGCGCACGTGCATGCCCCCACTCGAGACGAGGACTGACTCCCCTGGGGAGACTCCAGAAGTACCCCAAGATCCATGTCAGCACTGGAGAGGAATCCTCAGGTTCCGGCACCGACTCCACACAAGGTCTTAGGCCCCGGCATCGACGGGAGAGGAATCCCGAGAGGCCCCCGAGCAACTCGCATGGGGACTGGCCTTTCCTGAGGCCACCAAGCGGGTCCCTGAGGTCCCATCGTAAGTCGAGAGCACCTGCCGCAACTCGAGAAAATCCAGGAGGTTCTCCCTCCAGGCGAGATGAGGCCCATTTCCGCTGAGGTGTCTCGAGGCTAATCACACCTAACCTCTGGAACTTCCAAAGGGTCCTTCACACCCTTGCTGCAACTCAAGAAGTTCCCCGACATACCCGTCTCCACTCGAGAGGAAGCACGAGAGTCCCGCCCACATCCAGAGGAGCCCCGTTTCCGCCTCATAGCTCGAGAGAGGGATCTTTCCCTGCGTGGTCGGGAAAGAATTCCGGGTTCCCGTCGCATCTCAAGAGGAGGCGCTCTCCACAGGAAAGGAGAGAGGAACTCCAGGGTCGTGCCACCATTCCCAGAGCCCCAGATGTCTCAGTCCATTCCAGGGAAACCTGTTTTCCCTGCACTGCCTCGACGTTCAAGCCGAGGATCGACTCACATCACGGTGGCACGTGGGACAGCCCTGTGGGAAAGCCTGGTGGGAAAGCCTGGTGGGAAAACCTCATTGGAAAGCCTCGAGGGAAAGCCACAGATCCCTTGATCCAAGCGAAGGGAAGCGTGACACTGCTGCTACAGCTCGGAGGAAAGCGCACTTGCATGCCCACACTCGAGACGAGGACTGACTCCCCTGGGAGACTCCAGAAGTACCCCAAGATCCATGTCAGCCCTGGAGAGGAATCCTCAGGTTCCGGCACCGACTCCACACAAGGTCTTAGGCCCCGGCATCGGGAGAGGAATCCCGAGAGGCCCCCTAGCACTCGCATGGGACTGCCTTTCCTGAGGCCACCAGCGGGTTCCTGATGTCCCCCAAGTCGAGAGCACCTGCCGCAACTAGAGAAAATCCAGGACGTTCTCCCTTCCAGGCGAGATGAGGCCCATTTAACTGAGGCGTCTCGAGGCTAATCACACCAAACCTCTGGAACTTCCAAAGGGTCCTTCACACCTTGCTAAAACTAAAGAAGTTCGTCGACATACCCGTCTCCACTCGAGAGGAAGCACGAGAGTCCCGCCCACATCAGAGGAACCCCGTTTCCGCCTACTAGCTCGAGAGGAGGGATCCTTTCCCTGCATGGTCGGGAAAGAATTCCCGGCGTTCCCGTCGCATCTCAAGAGGAGGCGCTCTCCACAGGAAAGGCGAGCGGAACTCCAGGGTCGTGCCACCATTCCCAGAGTCCCCCAGATATCTCAGTCCATTCCAGGGAAACCTGTTTTCCCTACACTGCCTCGAATTTCAGACGAGGATCTACTCACACCACGGTGGCACGTGGGACAGCCCTTTGGGAAAGCCTCTAGGGAAAGCCACAGATCCCTTGATCCACGCGAAGGGAACCGTGACACTGCTGCTGCAGCTCGGGAGGAAAGCGCACGTGCATGCCCCCACTCGAGACAAAGACTGACTCCCCTGGGGAGACTCCAGAAGTACCCAAGATCCATGTCAGCACTGGAGAGGAATCCTCAGTTTCGGCACCGACTCCACACAAGGTCTTAGGCCCCGGCACCAATGGGAGAGGATCCCGAGATGCCCGAGCAACTCGCATGGGGACTGGCCTTTCCTGAGGCCACCAGAGCGGGTCCCTGAGTTCCCGTCCTAAGTCCGAGCACCTGCCGCAACTGAGAAAATCCAGGAAGTTCTCCCTTCCAGGCGAGATGAGGCCCATTTCCGCTGAGGTGTCTCAAGGCTAATCACACCTAACCTCTGGAACTTCCAAAGGGTCCTTCACACCCTTGCTGCAACTCAAGAAGTTCCCCGACATACCCGTCTCCACTCGAGAGGAAGCACGAGAGTCCCGCCCAAATTCAGAGGAGCCCCGTTTCCGCCTCCTAGCTCGAGAGGAGGGATCCTTTCCCTCAGTGTCGGGAAAGAATTCCCATTCCCGGCGCATCTCAAGAGGAGGCGCTCTCCACAGGAAAGGCGAGAGGAACTCCAGGGTCGTGCCACCATTCCCTGAGTCCCCCAGATGTCTCAGTCCATTCCAGGGAAACCTGTTTTCCCTGCACTGCCTCGACTTTCAAGCCGAGGATGACTCACACCACGGTGGCACGTGGGACAGCCCTGTGGGAAAGCCTGTGGAAAGCCTGGTGGGAAAGCCTCATGGGAAAGCCTCGAAGGAAAGCCACAGATCCCTTGATCCACGCGAAGGGAAGCGTGACACTGCTGCTACAGCTGGGAGGAAAGCGCACGTGCATGCCCCACTCGAGACGAGGACTGACTCCCCTGGGGAGACTCCAGAAACCCCAAGATCCATGTCAGCCTGGAGAGGAATCCTCAGGTTCCGGCCCGACTCCAAACAAGGTCTTAGGCCCGGCATCGACGGGAGAGGAACCCGAGAGGCCCTAGCAACTCGCATGGGACTGGCCTTTCCTGAGGTCACCAGAGCGGGTCCATGAAGTCCCCGTCGTAAGTCAAGAGCACCTGCCGCAACTCGGTAAAATCCAGGAGGCTCTCCCCTGCAGGCGAGATGAGGCCCGTTTCCACTGAGGTGTCTCGAGGCTAATCACACTTGACCTCTGGAACTTCCAAAGAGTCTTTCACAGCCATGCTGCAACTCAAGAAGTTCCCCGACATACCCGTTTCCACTCAAGAGGAAGCACGAGGGTCCCGCCACGTCCAGAGGAGCTCCGTTTCCGGCTCATAACTCGAGAGGACGGATCCTTTCCCTGCTTGGTCGGGAAAGAATTCCCGGCATTCCCATCGCATCTCAAGAGGAGGCGCTCTCCAAAGGAAAGGGAAGAGGAAATGCAGGGTCGTGCCACCATTCCAAGTCTCCCCCAGATATCTCAGTCCGTTCCACAGGAACCTGTTTTCCCTGCACTGCCTTGGCTTTCATGCCGAGGATCGACTCACACCACCGTGACACGTGGGACAGCCCTGTGGGAAAGCCTCGTGGGGAAAGACTCGAGGGAAAGCCACAGATCCCTTGGTCCACGCAAGGGAAGCGTGACACTGCTGCTACAGCATGGGAGGAAAGGGCACGCTCATGCCCCCACTCGAGACGAGGCCCGACTCCTTTGTGGAGACTCCAGAAGTACCCCAAAATCCATGTCAGCACTGGAGAGGAATCCTCAGCTTCCGGCCCGACTCCACACAAGGTCTTAGGCCCCGGCATCGACGGGAGAGGAATCACGAGAGGCCCCCTAGCAACACGCATGATAACTGGCCTTTCCTGCGGCCGCCAGAGCGGGTCCCTGAATCCCTGTCGTAACTCGAGAGCACCTGCTGAAACTCGGGAATATCCAGGAGCCTCTCCGTTCCAGGCGACATGAGGCCCATTTCCGCTGAGGCATCTCGAGACTAACCACACCTAACCTCTGGAACTTCCAATGGGTCCTTCACACCCTTGCTGCAACTCAAGAAGTTCCCCGACATACCCGTTCCTCTTCACGTTCTGCCATAATGGTGGTGTCATCTGCATATCTAAGTTGATTGATATTTCTACCGGCAATCTTGATTCCAGCTTATGTATCTTCCATCCCAGCATTTTTCATGATGTACTCTGCATAGAAGTTAAATAAACAGGGTGACAATATACAGCCTTGACATACTCCTTTTCCTTTTTGGAACCAGTCTGTTGTTCCATGTCCTGCTCTAACTGTTGCTTCCTGACCTTCATCCAGATTTCTCAAGAGGCAGGTTAGGTGGTCTGGTATTCCCATCTCTTTCAGAATTGTGGCTAAAACAACAGTAAAAGGACCTTTCCGATGTCAGGCCAAGGAATTGTGTTTCCAGTCATTGAGCCACACCTGATCACTGAGCACAAATTCATGAATCTGTTCCTCAAGGGGGAATGATATTCTTTTTTATACAAACTTAGTTACCTGATTTATTACCTTACCTAATTGTTCCATCTGCTGTGAAATCCCACCCCCTTACTTGTGGCAAATCTGCTAACACCTGCCTCACTGTGGGGAGGGGGTCTCCCATAGAAAATTTCATAAGGACAACAACTGTGGGAACGTGCGGTTACCCGTAATATGAGTAAGTCTGCCGGAAGCAAGCCCATCCACGTACAGTCAGTCTCTATGATCCATTTTGAAAGTGTCTCTTCAAGAGTTTGGTTGTTTCTTTCCACCATTCCAGAACACTGGGGCCTATATGCTGTATGTAATTTCCACTGATATTTAGAGCTTCACATACCTGTTAATTAACGCGGCTACAAAGACAGGGCCATTGTCGGATTCTATACTGGTTGGAAACCCAAGTCTGGGAATTATTTCTCAAATCAGCGAGCTACTTCATTTTCTTTTTCAGATCAGGTAGGGAAGGCCTCTGCCCAACCGGAGAAGGTACCTACTATTCTAGTAAGTCATGATAACAGGTGACTGCCTTTGCTTTCCCGAAGGACACTCGCTTTCCCTGCATCCTGAGAACTCCACGTCTCAGCCAGTTGGAAAAGCGCTTCTTGGAGGTCATTATTCAGGGGCAACTTCCCCTGGAGCCCGGGGCCATAGGGAGCGGCTCCACACTCCCAGGGAAAGGCAGAGCCACAGCCACACATCTGTCCCATCCCCTTTGCTCTGTAGGAGAGCTCTAGTGAGCCTAGGTCTGTCAGGAAAATTCTTGGCTCCTATGGGGACACATTCTATGTGTGAAACTGCATCCAGGACCTAGGGGCCACAGGGCGCCTGTTTCTCTCGGGGGCGGAGGGGTGGGGGGCCTGAAGCAGTGCGGCCCAGCAACAGCTTCCACATCCATCCAATTGCTCTTTTCTTACCTCTGATAGAACTAGCTTTGTTCCAGCCTTTGGCAATTTGGAGGCAAGCGGGCCCCACTTCCTCCCCAAGGAGGCATGGGACCTACTTTGAGTGGAAAGGCCCCTCACGGAGCTGAACCCAGGAAGGCACCCAGTCATGTCTGACACATTCCTGCATCCTGCTTCTTCATGAGCAATACCGCTATAAGCTAGGCATGTCTTTCCAAGGCTCAGAAAGGACAGGGGAGATGCATGGTGCTGCCTCTGGAATTTCGGTCCTCTGAGCAGACCTGGAGGTCTCCCCTTGAAGGAGCTAACCAGTTTCTTCCAAATACAGGCTTGCAAACACACACTGGGTGGCTGCCTCTTCTTCCCTGAAGGACGATCACTTTCCCGCATCCTGTGAACTCTGCATCCCAGCCTGCTGGAAAAGCGCTTCTTGGAGGTCATTTTTCAAGGACAATTTTCCCTGGAGCCCGGGGCCGTAGGAGGGCCCCATGCTCGCTGGGAAAGGCAGAGTCACATCCACAGTCTGTTCTACCCCTTTTGCCCTGTAGGAGAGCTCTAGTGAGCCTAGGTCTGTCAGGAAAATTCTTGGCTCCTATGGGGACACACCCTGTGTGTTAACCTGCATATCGGACCTAGGGGCCACAGGGCGCCTGTTCCTCTCGGGGGGACCCTGAAGTGGTGCGGCCCAGCAACAGCCTGAACATCCATCCGATTGCTCTTTTCTTCCTTCTGATAGAGCTAGCTTTGCTTCTCGCTTTGGCATTTCGGAAGCCAGGGGGAGCCCCACCGCTGTTGTCCTGGGGTCTATTGGAGGTACCGGGTCTATTGGACCCCAGCATGGCACCCGACCCCCTCAGACACACTCCCGCAGCCTCCTTCCCCATGGGCAGGACTGTTCTGACCTAGGAATGTGTTCCCAAGGCTCTCTGAGAAGGCCTGGAATGCACGCTGAGAGAAAACACACGGGACCCCTGAGTCTGCTGGAAGGCTGGCTTCGAGGGCATTTCTCAGCGGCAATGGCCCCTGAGGCCTGCACCCAGGGAGGGATCCTACCCTCCCAGGGGAAGTCAAAGCAACCTCCAAACAGCTGTTCTCTCATGTTTCCTCTGCAGGAGGGAGCTAGTGAGCCCAGGTCTGTCTGGCTCTGCGGGGAAATCATCCTGGAGCCCACCTGGATACCAGTCGTAGGGGCTAAAATTCGCATTTTCCTTCCTTGGAGCCCTAACGCAGTACAGCCTAGCAACTGCTTGAAAATCCATCCTGTTGCTGTTTTCTTCCCTCTGACAGAGCGAGCTTTGCTCCCCATTTGGGATTTCAGAAGCAAGGTGGTGGCCTGCAACTCCTTGCCTGGGGTCCATTGGAGGTGCAAGGTGCCCTCGACCAGGTGACCCCAGCATGACACCTGGCCCCCCCTCAGACACACTCCCGCAGCCTGCTTCCCCATGGGCAGGACTGCTCTCACCTAGGAATGTGTTTGCAAGGCCAGGAAACTGCAGGGGAGACACAAAGGCCTGATTCTGGCATTGAGTCTGTT
>NW_017191414.1:0-10790 GCF_001704415.2 Capra hircus
CTGCTTTTTAACATGCTAAGTTTGTTATAGCTTTCCTTCCAAGGAGGATACATCTTTTAATTTCATGGCTGCATTGAGATATAATTCACATACCAAACCATTTACACATTTGGAGTATACTATTCAATGGTTTTTGCTTTTCATGGAACTGTGTAGTCACAGTTCAATTTTACATTTTTATCACCCCCAAACACATCCCCTTCCCTCCCCAAAGCAAACACGAATCTCCTGTGCTGGCAAATACTGACCTGAGTCTGTGGAGATCTGCCTCTTCTGAAGATTTCATAGAAATGGAATCAGATGATATGGGGGCTTCCCTGGCGGCTCAGCTGGGAAAGAATCCACCTGCAATGCGGGAGACCTGGGTTTGATCCATGGGTTGGGAAGATCCCCTGGAGAAGCAGAAGGCTACCCACTCCAGTCTTCTGGCCTGGAGAATTCCATGGACTCCTTAGTCCATGGGTTCACAGAGAGTCAGTTGGACACGACTCAACTGTTAAGTAATAACTTCTACTTTATAGCTGCAAAAAGACTGCAATGCTAGCTCACTTGCTTAGACATTTGTTTCCCGAGAGAAACCATCTAAATGATGAATAAGAAAAGAAGGAAATTCATTTTTCTTTCATTCAAAAAAAGCAAAAGACCCTTGGTAAGCTCCTGGAGTTTAGGAAAGTAGGGAAAATTGGTCTTGAAGCCTGGCGTATACTATTAGACAATGAAGGACGTCCCTGGTAGCTCAGACAGTAAAGAATCCGCCTGCAATTCATAAGACCTGGGTTTGATCCCTGGGTTGGGAAGATCCCCTGGAGGAGGGCATGACAACCCACTGCAGTAGTCTTGCCTGGAGAATCCCATGGGCAGAGGAGCCAGGTGGGCTCCAGTCTACGGGTTGGCAAAGAGTCAGACACGACTATGTGACTAAGCACACAAAAGCCTTCTGGACGATGGTTCTAGGATGAAATCATCTCAAAGGCATTGACAACGAATTGTGTGAAGCAGCATTTTGGTACATTCGTGAATTTTTCCATTGGAACATTGTGCTGCCGCAGGAGCCGGGCATTTTACATGGAATTCTGCCTACTGTTCAGTTTTGTCCAGCAAAACCTTTTCTGTCCTATTTCTCAGTTTATGCAGAAAATCGATCAGAAGGGAAACAAGTCACGATGTGCTGGTTCTCTTTTGTGAAAGATTTCTTTACACCTGCAGAAATGTTCCCTCAAATTTCTGATGGAATCCAATTAGGGGCAACCTTTATCATCCACTTTTAACGTTTACACTTTGGAAGTTTGAGAAGATTGGAGTACTGCATATATAGAAGGAAATACACCCAAAATGACCATCCCAATTTGTTTTACTCTAATTATTATGATTATTTCTTTATTTCTTGGAACAGTTTAGGTCTCATGGAAAAATTGAAGGGAAATAGACACGACCATGTATCTCTTGTCCTCACACTTACATAAAGTGGAAGTGTTTGGTGCTCAATTGTGTCCAGCTCTTTGCAACTCCATGGACTGTAGCCCGCCAGGCTCCTCTGTCCATGGAACTCTCCAGGCCAGAATACTGGAGTGGGTAGCCTTTTGCTTCTCCAGGGGATCTTCCCAACCTAGGCATCGAACCCAGGCCTCTCCCACTGCAAGCGGATTCTTTACCTGTCTGAGTCACCAGGAAAGCTACACGTCCATAACCTCCTCCATTATCAACATTCCCCACGCAAGTTTTGGTGTAACTGATGAAACTACATTGACATATTTATATCACCCAAAGCCTATAGTTTACATTATGTACAGCACCAAGAGGGAACGTACAGCACCAAGAGGGAGAATTGGTGCTGTACATTCTATACAGTTTTGACAAACGTGTAATGATCGGGATCCACCATCACAGCATCATGCAGGATGCTTTGATTGCCCGATAAGTTCTCTGTGGTCCAACGACTCGTCATTTGTGCTCCTCCATCTCTGCCCCGGCAAGTTGTTGGCTTTAAGAATTAGCCAGTCCTGGGGGACAACCCCTCTCCAACCCACACGTCCCCAGAGGCCAGAGCATCAGGAATGCAGAAAATAAGACAATAGAGTAATATCTAACTTAGCAACAAAATAAAGTGAAAGTGTATTGGCTTTCTATGGCTATAAGCCAAATCACTACAGACTTGGTAATTTAAAATACAAAAGGTATATTATTTCTCATGGCCATGGGTCAGGAGTCCAGGCACACAGCATTGGGTTATCTGTTCAAGTCTTATTAGGCTGAAATCAACCAATCAGCCAGAGCTGGAATATCATCTGAGCCTCAGGGTCCTCTTCCAAGTTCACTCGTTGTTGGCAGAATTAAGTTCCTTGCGGTGGTAGGACTGAGGCTCCCGTTTTCCTGCTGGCTATAGGCCTGGATCTTCTCCCAGTATCTATAGGCCGCCCTCAGGTGGACCACTCAACAGGTAGGTCAAACATGCCTGCCTATGTCTTCTAGAACAGCAGTACTATGCCTTTCTCTGACTTTTGACTCAGACCACAAGAACTCACCTGATTCGATCAGGTATACCAAAGCCAATAGCTTTTTCATTAACCCTGTTCTTCAGGGACCTGAACTCATCTGCAAAAATCCCCTTTACCATCAGTGCTAACACAATCATAGAATGATAGCGTTCATATCCACAGGCTGGGCTCACACTCAAAAGACGGAATTATGCCAGGATGTGGGTCACTGTAGGTCATCTTAGAATTCTGTGTACACAAAAGTATCCTTTGGAGAGAAGATGAAGAGGAACCACCAGAAAGCTTTTCTGTCCATGTGGAATGCTTTTCGTTTTTGACAGGGATTTGTCTATTGGAAACGAACATCAAGTAGTGCATGGTCTCCCAGCAGAGGGGTAGGATGATCATTCTGAAAGGTTGCCTGCCTCCCATGACTCATCCTTGGATCTGGCACTAGGAACAGCTCAGTGCAAATATCCCAAAGCGTTGGAGAGGCTTTGGTGCAAAGTAGCATCAACATCTGGCAGGAGCTGAAACGTCATCCCATGAAGGGAGCTGTGTGCTGCTATGGACTGAGTGTCTTGTGTCCCCGAAAATTCACAGGTTGGAGCTAGATGTCCAGTGAGATGGCATCTGGAGGTGGCGACTGAGAGTTCATCATGAGAGAGCCGTCCTTGGTGAAAGGAGTGCATGTCCCATGAGAAGACGAGAGAGGGCGTGTGAGTCTCAGCCGTGTGAAGACAGTGAGAAGAGAATGAGAAAGGCGGCCTTCAGCAGACACCAAGTGTGCTGGCACGTTGATCGTGGACTTTCCGGCCTCCAGAAGTCTGCAAAATAAATGTTTATGGCTTAAGGCACCTGGTTTGTGGTATCCTGTTAAGCAGTGCAATTCGGCTAAACAGGTGTTGTTAATGGAGCAGACTTTACAGGGTAGAAGGTGAGGGAGAAGATACTGAGGGTCTGAGTAAGGGGGGCCCTTCCCCTCTCTCTTGGGTTCCCAAATAGGAACTTTCAAACCCTGCAAGTAAGTCAAATGCTGGCCTGTGATTGTCAGTCATCCCAGATGTTATTTTTTTTGGCCCCAAAATCACTGTGGATGGTGAGTGCAGTCGTGAAATGAAAAGATGCTTGCTCTTTGGAAGGGCAGCTATGACAAACCTAGACAGTATGGTAAAAGGCAGAGACATCACTTTGCCAACAAGATCCCCTATAGTCATAGCGATGGTTTTTCCAGTAGTCATGGATGGGTGTGAGAGATGGACCATAAAGAAGGCTGAGCACTGAAGAACGGATGCTTTTTAACTTGGGGGGCTGGAAAAGACGCCTGAGAGTCCCTTTGACTGCAAGGAGATCAAAACCAGTCAATCCGGAAGGAAATCAACCCTGAATATGTAGGAAGATTAATGCTGAAGCTAAAGTTCCAATACTTTGGCACCTGATGCAAAGAACCAACTCGTTGGAAAAGACCCTGATGCTAGGAAAGATGAAGACAAAAGGGAAAGAGGGCATCAGAAAATAAGATGGTTAAACAGCATCACTGATTCCATGGACATGGATTCGAGCAATCTCTGAGAGAGAATGAAGGATGGAGGAGTCTGGCATGCTGAAGTCCATGGGTCACAAAGAGCTGGACATGACTTAGCAACTGAATAGCAACAATGCTTTAGATATGCAGACTGTTGTGGGGAATGGTTTTAAGGTGGTAGGAAAGGAAAGATGGGAGAGAGGGGAGGTATTCTGTGCACACTCTCATTTGGTGTGCCGAATATTTAGAGCTTTAATCTTCCTCAGCGTTGCTTGCACAACTCCAGGGCCCCACGGTGACTGCTGCATTCAAAGCATGAACTTGTATTTTAGGCTGTTTTTGAAATCTCCTATGAAGAATATTGAACGAGCCAGAGAAAAGCTGTGTTTCACTTATTTGAAGAATTTGAATGGTCCTTTCCAAGTGGCAAAGCCTCCCTGGCTCCATCCTTGAACCCATCTGAGAGTCTCTTTCATGACTAATCTCAAATAATTGGGGAAATTAGGTTAATGCTGGACCCAGTCCAGAGATCTAGGAGGGCTGAGTTCAGTTCCAAACGTTTATTTATTTGTTTGTTTGTTTGTTTATTTTGGTTGTGGGGTTAGTTCAGACTGAATCTGTAGTTCTCAATCAGGGGTAATGTGGCCCCCCAGAGTACATTTGGCAATGTCTGTCGACACTTTCTGGGTGTCACGGTTAGGAAGACACTCCTGGGATTTGGTGGAGGCCAGGGATACTGCTAGCATTCTGCAGTCCACAGGATGCCCACTGCCCCCTCAAGGCCAGGGATCATCTCGTCCAAATTCTACTTGTGTGGAGTGGAGAAAGCTGTGATTTTGCTGTTGTTTAGTCATTACGTTGTGTCCAACTCTTTGGGACCCCAAGGACTGTGGCAAGCCAGGCTCCACTGTCCACTATCTCCCACGGCTTGCTCAAGTTCTTGTCCATTGAGTCCATGATGCTATCTCATCCTCTGTTGCCCCCTTCTCCTTTTGCCTTCTATCTTGCCCAGCACCAGAGTCTTTTCCAGTGAGTCAGCTCTTCGCACCAGGTGGCCAAAGTATTGGATTCTGAGCGTCAGAATTAGTCCTTCCAATGAATATTCAGAGTTGATTTCCTTTAGGATTGACTAGCTTGATCTCCTTGCTGTCCAAGGGACTCTCAAGAGCCTTCCGCAGCACCACAGTCTGAAAATCTCAGTTCTTCAGCACTCACCTTCTTTATGGTCCAACTCTTACATCTGTATATGACTCTTGGAAGATCCATAGCTTTGACTGGCTGGACCTTTTTCGGCAAAGTGATGTCTCTGCTTTTGAATACACTGTCTAGGTTTGTCGTAGCTATTCCCAGACTGAACCGAACCCTTGGCCCTAGCCAGCATCGGGTCAGTCCTACCAAGACAAGCTCATTGTTGGAGGCTGGGACATGGGGAGGCTGAATTTCTAGAGCTGTGGTCACTGTCCCTCCTCACTTCCCTTCCTCAAGGAAGTGTTCAGTTCAGTACAGTTCTGCTGCTCAGGCATCTCCGACTCTTTGCAACTCCATGGACTGCAGCATGCCAGGCCTCCTTGTCCATCCCTAACTCCCAGAGTTTACTCAAACTCATGTCCATTGAGTCGGTGGTGCCATCCAACCATCTCATTCTCTGCCACCCCCTTCTCCTGTCTTCAATCTTTCCCAGCATCAGGGTCTTTTCAAGTGAGCCGGTTCTTCCCATCAGGTGGCCAAGGTATTGGAGTTTCAGGATCTGTGTCAGTTCTTCCAATGAATATTCAGAACTGATCTCCTTTAGGATGGACTGGTTGAATCTCCTTGCAGTACAAGGGACTCTGAAGAGTCTTCTCCAACACCAAAGTGCAAAAGCATCAATTCTTTGGTGCTCAGCATTCTTCACAGTCCAACTCTCACATCCATACATGACCACTGGAAAATTCATAGCCTTGACCAGACGGACCTTGGTTGGCAAATAATGTCTCTGCTTTTTGACATGCTGTCTATGCTGGTCATAACTTTTCTTCCAAGGAGCAAGGGTCTTTTAATGTCATGGCTGCAGTCACCATCTGCTGTGATTTTGGAGCCCGCCGAAAATAAAGTCTCTCACCATTTCCACTGTTTCCCCATCTATTTGCCATGAAGTGATGGGACCAGATGCCATGATCTTACTTTACTGAATAGTGAGCTTTAAGCCAACGTTTTCACTCTCCTCTTTCACTTTGAGCAAGAGGCTCTTTAGTTCTTCTTTGCTTTCTGCCATAAGGGTGGTGTCATGTGCATATCTGAGCTTATGGAGGAGGGGAGATGTCCCATCATCTCCGGTGCTGTGCTTGCAGAGATGCCGTGTGGAACACTCCAGATCCTGAATCTAGAAGCGCAGCCCCCTCTGAAGGAGTTCCAGACAGGACGCAGCCACCAGGGGGCACCATCACGCACTCCCACTTCTGTATCCCCTCACCTCCAGCGGGAGGTGGAGAGGAGCCATAGCCCAGGGCTTTAGCTGATTACCATCCTATTGAGGACTTGCCAGGTGGCTCAGCAGTTAAAAAGTCAGCTGCCAAGGTAGGAGATTCAGGTTCGATCCCTGTGTCAGGCACATCCTGTGAAGGAGGAAATGGCCTCTCACTCCAGTATTCTTGCCTGGAATATGCCTTGGGCAGAGGGTCCTGGAGGTCTACAGTCCATAGGATCGCAAAGGGTCGGACACGACTGAGAGCCTGAGCACATCATATGTTGGACTTCATCTGTCACAGGTAAATCCTGACTACATGTCTGTGTTCCTGAATTTTACTTTCAGGAGAAAAGGTAAAGATCGGTCAAATGAACTGATGCAAGGGATTCTGTGAAAGGAAAGAAAATATCCTTGCAGGGTATGACAGAAGCAAGTCAGCATGGAAGACCTCAACTTAAATCGAATGTCCTCATGGGCCTGCATGTTCAGTGACTCAGTTGTGTCCAACTCTCTCTGACCCCTTGAACTGTAGCTGCCAGGATCCTCTGTCCATGGGAACTCCCAGGCAGCAGTGCTGGAGTGTGTTGCTGTTTCCTCCACCAGGGGCTCTTCCTGACCCAGGGATCAAACCCTTGTCTTGTGTCTCCTGCATTGGCAGGTGGATTCTTTACTGCTGCACCACCTGGGAAGGCAGTGTGCTCAGAAACAACCCTAATTTACACGTTTGTGTTAAGTAAGTTCTGGAAAGAAAAGAAAAGATATTTGAATCTGGGTGAGGAGAGGAGGTTTGAGTGCTAATCCCCACGTCCCCGGGATTTCTGGCCACCCATTTGTGGGTAAGGGCAGTGTGACTTACTGTCCTGGCTGTGACCTTGGCATAGTGGCTTTGGAGCCAGACACACTGGGTGTGATTACAGGAGGAGGAGGGGGAGGAGGGGCAGAGGACTGCAGCAGACCAGGCTTCCCTGTCCTTGCCTATCACCCAGAGTTTTCGCGTGTTTACTCACGCACATGACCATTGAGCTGGTGATGCTATCTAATCATCTTGATAGTTCTCCGGGAAAAGTGAATCTTTGGTCATTCAGTTTTTGAATTTTAACCTTTTTCTGGACAAGATGTAGAGGCAAGGTCAAAATATCCCTCCAGAGATACAGGATATAATTTGTCTCTAAGTTCTGGAAGATCTAACCCCGTTGAGTCTTTAATACCCAGAGCTGTTGAGACAGTATTTTCCGTTGTTTAAGTCAGCCACTTCATGGTCTCTGCGACAGCAGCACCAGGTATCTAATAAAGGGGCCAAATGGCTTCTTCCACCACTGGGCTCTGCAGTGGCGGGTGCCCTCAGAGTCTATTTAAAGGCAGCTGGTACCGGACCTCTCTGCCCGGGCTCCTGCCTGAACGAGAGACAGAAATTCAAGGTGGGTGGAAGGCTTTGATCAGTGCCGTGTAAACCAATTCAGAGGTGAACAGAAAGGCCCCGATACGTTTCTCTTTTCACGGTGTATTTAGACAAAATACCTAATTATTATACTCTCTTAGAAAAAGCAGTTAGTGACCACTCCAGAAAAAAACAGGACTGGTTCAGTGCCCATAAACCTTAGAAAATAATTTATTTAAGTCTCTAAGAAAGTAACTCAGAAATTACAGTCAAAAATTATTAGAGAATTAAAGTATTACACTGAAAATGTTTATTCAATGCAAAAGAAAGTAGAAAAAAAGAACAGAGGAATGAAATGTGACGTAAGCTACATAGAAAGCAAAAGTAGAATGGAAGACACGAATCCAACCATATCCGTAACAGTGCTGATTATGAATAGATTGAATAGTCGGATCAAAAAGCAGACATTGTTAAGGAGAGAACTCTATTTTATTTTTCGGACTTTAAACTTCTTATCTTTTATCGGGGTATAGATGCTTAACAAAAACACGGTGATAGTTTCAGGTGAAAATTGAAGATACTCAGTCATCCATATACATGTATCCATTCTCCCCCAAACCCCTGTCCCATCCAGGCTCCCATGAAACACTGAGCAGAGTGTCCTGAGCTACACAATAGGTCCTCGTTGGCCATCTGTTCTGAATATAGCACTGGGTACATGACAGTCCCAAACTCCCTAACTATCCCTTCCACCTGACAGCCATAAGTTTGCTAAGTCAGAAAGTCTGTTTTGTGACTTCATTTGGATCATTGCTTTTTCTAGTCCACATAGAAGGGATGCCATTCAAAAGCTCTGCTTCTCTGTCTGACTGACTTAACCAGTGTGACACTCTCTGGGTCCGTCCGTGTTGCTGCAAATGGCCTTAGTTCATTCTTTTTAATGCCCGAGTGATATTCCATTGTATATATGGACCACTCCATCTTTGTCCATTCCTCTGCCAGCGGACATTTAGGTTGCTTCTGTGAAAGCAGAAGTTGTTAGATTGGATTAAAAAAAAAACATGATTCAACTATACGCTGTCCATAGGTCATAAACTTTAGATTGAAAGATAAAAATAAGTTGAAAAATTAAAAATGTAAAAATATGCCAGGTAAATAGCCCTCATAAGAGTGCTGCTAACATCAGGAAAAAATGTACTTTAAAGCTAAATAAATGGATACTGGAAATAGCAGGACATTTTGTCACGATCCAAGGGTCAATCTATCAGAAAACATATTAACATATTTTCCGCCTAACAAATCTGAATAGGCCTATACAAAATAAAGAGATTGAATGACTAATTTTAAACCTTAGCCCCCAGAGAAGCCCTGGCCCAGGGAGCTTCACTAGTGCATTTACCGACGTTAAAGGAGAGCTCATAGTGACTGCTGAGAAAGCATTTGAGGGAACTAGGACAAGGGCAGCGAGACAATTCAGGGGGGATAAAGTCTTTCCAATGAATGGGGCATAACAACTGCACACCCACGTGCAGAAGAATGAAGTTGGATGCTTTCCTTAACTCAGAAATTAACTCAGAATAGATCGTAGACCTAAATGGAAGAGCTAAATCTACAAAACTCTTGAGAGAAAACCTGGAAGGAAGCCTTTGTCACCTAGAGTCAGCCAAAGCCTTACATATGAAATTTAAAAAACGCAAGTGACAGATAATTAAACTGGAAACTTAACAAAATTAAAATATGTTATGCTGCAAATGACACCAACAAGAAAGCAAAAGACAACCCACAGGATGACAGGAATATTTGCAGATCGTATATCAGACAAAGAACTTATGTCTATACAAAGAACTTTAATGTTTAATCATAAAATAGAAGCAACTGAATTAAAAATGGATGATTGATCTGAATAGACATTTCTCCAAAGAATGGGTTGATAAGTACATGGAAAGAGGCTCAACATCATTCCTCATTGGGAAATGCAAATTAAAACTGCAGTGAGGTACTGCTTCACACCCACTCGGGTAATAAGAATCAAAGACAGACAATAAGAAAAGGTGAGGGTGTGGAGAATTTGAAATGTTCTGACATTAGTGGTGGTGATGTAAAAATGAAAATGTGACGTGTGGCGTTATCTGACCTAGTAATTCTATCCCTGGTGTAGATACATTCCTGGTATTCCTAAAGGAAAATGCACATTGACACAAAAATTATCCATGGCTGTACTTAGCAGCACTATTCAAAATAAGCCTGAAAAGCAACCCAAATGCCCTTCACCTGATGAGAGCATAAAATGAGAATATGAATGAGCACCTCAGCCATTTTCTTGAAGTCCAATCACTCTCCCTCGCCTTTGAGGCTACAGTTCTTATGAGTTTAATCAAACCTCATTTATATGTTTTCTATTCAGCTGCAACTTTTTAAAAGATCTCTTTGAAATGCCATGCAGCACTTTAAATATCTGTGGCATGACACTTGTAAGATTATGCAGGCTACTAACAATGCTGGCCACGTATCCTGACTTGAAGGTCATGTTTACAACCTGACCTATTCAATCTGATCTCAAAGAAAATGCTTCTTAGAATCAATGGAAAGAACTAAAACGTTAAAATATGGAACATACCCTCTTTAAAGATATTTCTAAAACAATGAAATGAATATCTGAGATGCCCCTCCTGTAGTTCTCAATGAAGAACTGCGTATTTGTGTTTCTGAAGTTGTCCGTCAATGCCCAGAAGAATGATACTGCAGGGCTGGCAGCAGCAAATGCAGTTCCACCAGCCCCCAGCAGGGGCACAAATGCCCTCAGCCTCCAGGAAAAAGGTCTAAATGTTCCTGCAGAACCAAGAAGCAGCAGAGAGAAGAACCTTTATCATCTCAAGGAGAGTTTGGTCGGAGGCCTGGAGTTGGGTGAAGTCCGAGGCAGTCAGGAAACCAACACAACTCCATTTAATTTCATTCAACTTCCTCAAA
>NW_017191415.1:0-10789 GCF_001704415.2 Capra hircus
CACGTGTTGTGAGTCGATCCTCGGCTTGAAAGTTGAGGCAGAGCAGGGAAAAGGTGTTCCCTGGAATGGACTGAGACATCTGGGGGACTCTGGGAATGGTGGCACGACCCTGGAGTTCCTCTCGCCTCTCCTGTGGAGAGCGCCTCCACTTGGGATGCAAGGGAACACAGGGAATTCATTCCCGACCACGCAGGGAAAGGATCCCTCCTGTCGAGCTAGGAGGCGGAATCGGCGCTCCTTTGTATGTGAGCGGGACTCTCGTTCTTCCTCTCCAGTGGAGACGGGTATGTCGGGGAACTTCTTGAGTTGCAGCAAGGGTGTGAAGGACCCTTTCGAAGTTCCAGAGTTAGATGTGATTAGCCTCGAGCCCCCTCAGCGAAATTGGCCTCATCTCGCCTGGAGGGGAGAACCTCCTGGATTTTCTCGAGTTGCGGCAGGTGTCTCGACTTACGACGGGGACCTCAGGGACCCGCTCTGGTGGCCTCAGGAAAGGCCAGTCCCCATGCGAGTTGCTCGGGTGCTCTCGGGATTCCTCTCCCCTTGATGCGGGACCTAAGACCTTGTGTGGAGTCGGTGCCGGAACCTGAGAATTCCTCTGCAGTGCTGACATGGTCTTGGGGGACTTCTGGAGTCTCCCCAGGGAGTCAGTCCTCGTCTCGAGTGGGGGCATGCACGTGGGCTTTCCTCCGAGCTGTAGCCGCAGTGTCACGCTTCCCTTTGCGTGGATCAAGGGATCTGTGGCTTTCCTCGAGGCTTTCCCACGAGGCTTTACCTCGAGGCTTTCCAACAGGGCTGTCCCTCGTGCCACCGTGTGGTGTAGGTCGATCGTCGGCTTGAAAGTCGAGGCAGTGCAGGGAAAACAGGTTTCCCTGGAATGGACTGAGAAATCTGGGGGACTCTGGGAATGGTGGCACGACCCTGGCAGTCCCTCTCGCCTTTCCTGTGGAGAGCGCCTCCTCTTGAGATGCGACGGGAACGCCGGGAAATCTTTCCCGACCACGCAGGGAAAGGACCCCTTTCATTTCGAGCTAGAAGCGGAAACGGGCTCCTCTGGATGTGGGCGGGACTCTCATGCTTCCTCTCGAGTGGAGACGGGTATGTCGGGAACTTCTTGAGTTGCAGCAAGGGTGTGAAGGACCCTTTGGAAGTTTCAGAGGTTAGGTGTGATTAGCCTCGAGACGCCTCAGCGGAAATGGGCCTCATCTCGCCCTGGAGGGGAGAACCTCCTGGATTTTTTCGAGTTGCGGCAGGTGCTCTCGACTTACGATGGGGACCTCAGGGACCCGCTCTGGTTTCCTCTGGAAAGGCCAGTCCCCATGCGAGTTGTTTGGGGGCATCTCGGAATTCCTCTCCCGTCGATGCTGGCGCGTTATACCTTGTGTGGAGTCGGTGCCGGAACCTGAGAATAACTCTCCAGTGCTTACATGGTTCTTGGGGTACTTCTGGAGTCTCCCAGGTGAGTCAGTCCTCATCTCTATTGGGGGCATGTATGTGCACTTTCCTCCAGAGCTGTAGCAGCAGTGTCACGCTTCCCTTCGCGAGGATCCAGGGATCTGTGGCTTTATCTGGAGGCTTTTCCACGATGCTTTTTCATGAGGAATTCCCACAGGGCTGTCCCACGTGCCACCGTGGTGTGAGTCGTTCCTCGGATTGAAAGTCGAGGCAGTGCAGGGAAAACAGGTTTCCCTGGAATGGACTGAGAAATCTGGGGGACTCTGGGAATGGTGGCACCACCCTGGAGTTCCTCTCGCCTTTCCTGTGGAGAGCACCTCCCCTTGAGATGTGACGAAAACGCCGGGAATTCTTTCCCGATCACGCAGGGAAAGGATCCCTCCTCTCGAGCTAGGAGGCGGAAACGGGGCTCCTCTGGGTGTGGGCGGGACTCTCGTGCTTCCTCTCGAGTGGAGACGGGTATGTCGGGGATCTTTTTGAATTGCAGCAAGGGTGTGAAGGACCCTTTGGTAGTTCCAGAGGTTAGGTGTGATAAGACTCTAGACACCTCAGCGGAAATGGGCCTCATCTCGCCTGGAGGGGGAGAACCTCCTGGATTTTCTCGAGTTTCGGCATGTGCTCTCGACTTAAGATGGGGTACCTCAGGGACCCGCTCTGGTGGCCTCAGGAAAGGCCAGTCCCCATGGAGTTGCTCGGGGGCCTCTCGGTATTCCTCTCCCGTCGATGCCGTGGCCTAAGACCTTTTGTGAATTCGGTGCCAGAACCTGAGGATTCCTCTCCCAGTGCTGACATGGATCTTGGGGTACTTCTGGAATCTCCCCAGGGGAGTCAGTCCTCGTCTCGAGTGGGGGACATGCACGTGCGCTTTCCTCCCGAGCTGTAGCAGCAGTGTCACGCTTCCCATCGCGTGGATCAAGGGATCTGTGGCTTTCCCTCGACGCTTTCCCACGAGGCTTTCCCACAGGGCTGTCCCATGTGCCACCGTGGTGTGAATGCATCTTCGGCTTGAAAGTCGAGGCAGCGCAGGGAAAACAGTTTTCCCTGGAATGGACTGAGACATCTGGGGGGACTCTGGGGAATGGTGGCACGACCCTGGAGTTCCTCTCGCCTTTCCTGTGGTGAGCGGCTCCTCTTGAGATGCAACGGGAACGCCGGAAATTCTTTCCCGACCACGCAGGGAAAGGATCCCTCCTCTCGAGCTAGGAGGCGGAAACGGGGCTCCTCTGGATGTGGGCGGGACAATCGTGCTTTCTCTCGAGTGGAGACGGGTATGTCCCGGAACTTCTTGAGTTGCAGCAAGGGTGTGAAGGACCCTTTGGAAGTTCCAGAAGTTAGGTGTGATTAGCCTCGAGACGCCTCACCGGAAATGGGCCTCATCTAGAATGGAGGGGAGAACCTCCTGGTTTTTCTCGAGTGGCGGCAGGTGCTCTGGACTTACGACGGGGACCTCAGGGACCCGCTCTGGTGGCCTCAGAAAAGGCCAGTCCACATGCGAGTTGCTCGGGGGCCTCTCGGGATTCCTCTCCTGTCGATGCCGTGGACTAAGACCTTGTGTGGATTTGGTGCCGGAACCTGAGGATTCCTCTCCCGTATGACATGGGTCTTGGGGGACTTCTGGAGTCTCCCCAGGGGAGTCAGTCCTCGTCTCGAGTGGGGGCATGCACGTGGGCTTTCCTCCCGAGCTGTAGCCACAGTGTCACGCTTCCCTTTGCGAGGATCAAGGGATCTGTGTCTTTCCCTCGAGGCTTTCCCACGAGGCTTTACCTCGAGGCTTTCCAACAGGGCTGTCCCTCGTGCCACCGTGGTGTAGGTCGATCGTCGGCTTGAAAGTCAAGGCAGTGCAGGGAAAACAGGTTTCCCTGGAATGGACTGAGAAATCTGGGGGACTCTGGGAATCGTGGCACGACCCTGGAGTCCCTCTCGCCTTTCCTGTGGAGAGCGCCTCCTCTTGAGATGCGACGGGAACGCCGGGAATTCTTTCCCGACCACGCAGGGAAAGGACCACTCCTTTCGAGTTAGAAGCGGAAACGGGCTCCTCTGGCTGTGGGCGGGACTCTCGTGCATCCTCTCGAGTGGAGACGGGTATGTCGGGGAACTTCTTGAGTTGCAGCAAGGGTGTGAAGGACACTTTCGAAGTTCCAGAGGTTAGATGTTTTTAGCCTCGAGCCCCCTCAGCGGAAATGGGCCTCATCTCGCCTGGAGGGGAGAACCTCCTGGATTTTCTCGAGTTGCGTCAGGTGGTCTCGACTTACGACGGGGACCTCAGGGACCCGCTCTGGTGGCCTCAGGAAAGGCCAGTCCCCATGCGAGTTGCTCGGGGCCTCTCGGGATTCCTCTCCCGTCGATGCCGGGGCCTAAGACCTTGTGTGGAGTCGGTGCCGGAACCTGAGGATTCCTCTCCAGTGCTGACATGGATCTTGGGGTACTTCTGTAGTCTCCCCAGGGGAGTCAGTCCTCCTCTCGAGTGGGGGCATGCACCTGTGCTTTCCTCCCGAGCTGTAGCGACAGTGTCACGCTTCCCTTCGCGTGGATCAAGGGATCTGTGTCTTTCCCT
Organism: Capra hircus; assembly: GCF_001704415.2. Taxonomy (NCBI): domain Eukaryota; kingdom Metazoa; phylum Chordata; class Mammalia; order Artiodactyla; family Bovidae; genus Capra; species Capra hircus. Next base: position 4,007 of record NW_017191415.1, read on the forward strand.
CGAGGCTTTCCCATGAGGATTTCCCACGAGGCTTTCCCACAGGGCTGTCCCACGTGCCACCGTGGGGTAGGTCGATCGTGAGCTTGAAAGTCGAGGCAGCGCAGGAAAACAGGTTTCCCTGGAATGGACTGAGACTTCTGGGGGACTCTGGGAATGGTGGCATGACCCTGGAGTTCCTTTCGCCTTTCCTGTGGAGAGCGCCTCTTCTTGAGATGCGAAGGGAACTCCGGAATTCTTTCCCGACCACGCAGGGAAAGGATCCCTCCTCTCGAGCTAGGAGGCGGAAACGGGGCTCCTCTGGATGTGGGCGGGACTCTCGTGCTTCCTCTCGAGTGGAGACGGGTATGTCGGGGAACTTCTTGAGTTGCGGCAAGGGTGTGAAGGACCCTTTCGAAGTTCCATAGGTTAGGTGTGATTAGCCTCGAGATGCCTCAGCGGAAATGGGCCTCATCTCGCCTGGAGGGGAGAACCTCCTGGATTTTCTCGAGTTGCGGCAGGTTCTCTCAACTTTCGACAGGAATCTCAGGCACCCGCTTGGTGGCCTCAGGAAAGGCCAGTCCCCATGCGAGTTGCTCAGGGGCCTCTCGGGATTCCTCTCCCGTCAATGCCGGGGCCTAAGATCTTGTGTGGAGTGGGTGCCGGAACCTGAGGATTCCTCTCCAGTGCCGACATGGATCTTGGGGTACTTCTGGAGTCTCCCCAGGGTAGTCAGTCCTCGTCTCGAGTGGGGGCATGCACGTGCGATTTCTTCCCGAGCTGAAGCAGCAGTGTCGCGATTCCCTTCGCGAGGATCAAGGGATCAGGGCCTTTCCCTTGTGGCTTTCCCACGAGGCTTTCCCACAGGGCTGTCCCACGTGCCACCGTGGTGTGAGTCGATCCTCGGCTTGAAAGTCGCGGCAGTGCAGGGAAAACAGTTTTCCCTGGAATGGACTGAGACATCTGGTGGACTCTGGGAATGTGGCACGACCCTGGAGTTCCTCTCGCCTTTCCTGTGGAGAGCGCCTCCTCTTCAGGTGCGACGGGAACGCCCGGATTTCTTTCCCGACCACGCAGCGAAATGATCCCTCCTCTCGAGCTAGGAGGCGGAAACAGGGCTCCTCTGGATGTGGGCGGGACTCTCAGTGCTTCCTCTCGAGTGGAGACGGGTGTGTCGGGTAACTTCTTGAGTTGCAGCAAGGGTGTGAAGGATCCTTTGGAAGTTCCAGAGTTTAGGTGTGATTAGCCTCGAGGCGCCTCAGCGGAAATGGGCCTCATCTGGCCTGGAGGGGAGAACCTCCTGGATTTTCTCGAGTTGCGGCAGGTGCTCTCGACTTACGATGGGGACCTCAGGGACCCGCTCTGATTTCCTCAGGAAAGGCCAGTCCCCATGCGAGTTGTTTGGGGGCATCTCGGAATTCCTCTCCCGTCAATGCCGGCGCCTTATACCTTGTGTGGAGTCGGGGCTGGAACCTGAGAATAACTCTCCAGTGCTTACATGGTTCTTGGGGTACTTCTGGAGTCTCCCAGGTGAGTCAGTCCTCATCTCTAGTGGGGGCATTCATGTGCACTTTCCTCCAGAGCTGTAGCAGCAGTGTCACGCTTCCCTTCGCCAGGATCCAGGGATCTCTGGCTTTATCTGGAGGCTTTCCCACGATGCTTTTTCATGAGGATTTCCCACAAGGCTGTCCCACGTGCCACCGTGGTGTGAGTCGTTCTTCGGATTGAAAGTCGAGGCAGTGCAGGGAAAACAGGTTTCCCTGGAATGGACTGAGACATCTGGGGGCTCTGGGAATGGTGGCACCACCCTGGAGTTCCTCTCGCCTTTCCTGTGGAGAGTGCCTCCTCTTGAGATGCGACGGGAACGCCGGGAATTCTTTCCCGACCACGCAGGGAAAGGATCCCTCCTATCGAGCTAGGAAGCGGAAAAGGGGCTCCTAAGGATGAGGGCGGCACTCTCGTGCTTCCTCTCGAGTGGAGACGGGTATGTCGGGGAACTTCTTGAGTTGCAGCAAAGGTGTGAAGGACCCTTTGAAAGTTCCAGAGTTTAGGTGTGATAAGCCTCGAGACTCCTCAGCGGAAATGGGCCTCATCTCGCCTGGAAGGGAGAACCTCCTGGATTTTCTCGAGTTGCCCCAGGTGCTCTCGGCTTCCGACGGGGACCTCAGGGACACGCTCTAGTGCCCTCAGGAAAGGCCCGTCCCCATGCGAGTTGCTCGTGGGCCTCTAGCGATTCCTCTGCCGTCTATGCCGGGGCCTGAGACATTGTGTGGAGTCGGTTCTGGAACCTGAGGATTCCTCTCCAGTTCTGACATGGATCTTGGGGTACTTCTGGAGTCTCCCAGGGGAGTCAGTCCTCGTCGCGAGTGTGGCGTGCACGTGCGCTTTCCTCCCGAGCTTTAGCAGCAGTGTCACGCTTCCCTTTGCGTGGATCCAGGGATCTGTGGCTTTCTCAGTAGGCTTTCCCACGAGGCTTTCCCACTAGGCTTTTCATAGGGCTCTCCCACGTGCCACTGAGTTCTGAGTCGATCCTCGGCTTGAAAGTCGAGGCATTGCGGGGAAAACAGGTTTCCCTGGAATCGACTGAGACATCTGGGGGCTCTGTGAATGGTGGCACGACCCTGAGTTCCTCTCTCCTTTCCTGTGGAGAGCGCCTCTTCTTGAGATGGGACGGGAACGCCGGAAATTCTTTCCGGACCACGAAGGGAAAGGATCCCTCCTCTCGAGCTATGAGGCTGAAACGGGGCTCTTCTGGTTGTGGGCGGGACTCTCGTGCTTCCTTTCGAGTGGAAACGGGTATGTCGGGGAACTTCTTGAGTTGCAGCAATGGTGTGAAGGGCCCTTTGGAAGTTCCAGAGGTTAGGTGTGATTAGCCTCGAGATGCCTCAGCGCAAATGGGTCTCATCTCGCCTGGAGGGGAGAACCTCCTGGATTTTCTCGAGTTGCGCCAGGTGCTCTCGACTTACGACGGGGACCTCAGGGACCCGCTTTGGTGGCCTCAGGAAAGGCCAGTCCCCATGCGAGTTGCTCGGGAGCCTCTCGTGATGTCTCTCCCTCTCCAATGCTGTCTTGGATCTTGACTGGCCTTTCCTGAGGCCACCAGAGCGGGTCCCTGCTGTCCCCATTGTAAGTCGAGAGCACCTGCCGCAACTGGAGAAAATCAAGGATGTTCTCCCCTCCAGGCAAAATGAAGCCTATTTCCGCTGACACATCTCAAGGCTAAGCACACTTAAACTCTGGAACTTCCAAAGGGTCCTTCACACCCTTGCTGCAAATCAAGAAGTTCCCCGACATACCCGTCTGCACTTAAGAGGAAGCACGATAGTTCCGCCCACATCCAAAGGAGCCCCGTTTCCGCCTCATAGCTCGAGAGGAGGGATCCTTTCCCTTCGAGGTCGGGAAAGAATTCCCGGCGTTCTCGTCGCATCTCAAGAGGAGGCGCTCTCCACAGGAAAGGCGAGAGGAACTCCAGGGACATGCCACCATTCTCCGAGTCCCCCAGATGTCTCAGTCCATTCCAGGGAAACCTGTTTCCCCGCACTGACTTGACTTTCAAGCCGAGGATCGACTCACACCACTGTGGCACGTGGGACAGCCCTGTGGCAAAGCCTCGTGGGAAAGCCTCGTGGGAAAGCCTCGAGGGAAAGCCACAGATACCTTGATCCACGAGATGGGAAGCGCGACACTGCTGCTACCGCTCGGGAGGAAAGCGCACGTGCATGACCCCACTCGAGCCGAGGACTGACGCAAGCTTGGGAGACTCCAGAAGTACGCCAAGATCCATGTCAGCACTGGAGAGGAATCCTCAGGTTCCGGTCCCGACTCCACACAAAGTCTTAGGCCCCGGCATAGACGGGAGAGGAATCCTGAGAGGCCCCCTAGCACCTCGCATGGGGACTGGCCTTTCCTGAGGTCACCAGAGCGGGTCCCTGATGTCTCCGTCGTAACTCGAGAGCACCTGACGCAACTCGAGAAAATCCAGGAGGTTCTCCCCTGCAGGCGAGATGAGGCCCGTTTCCACTGAGGTGTCTCGAGGCTAATCACACGTGAACTCTGGAACTTCAAAAGAGTCTTTCACAGTCATGCTGCAACTCAAGAAGTTCCCTGACATACCCGTCTCCACTCAAGAGGAAACACGAGGGTCCCGGCCACATCCAGAGGAGCTCCGTTTCCGGCTCGTAGCTCGAGATGAGGGATCCTTTCCCTACATGGTCGGGAAAGAATTTCCGGCATTCCCATCGCATCTCAAGAGGAGGCGCTCTCCAAAGGAAAGGGGAGAGGAACTGCAGGGTCGTGCCACCATTCCAAGACTCCCCCAGATGTCTCAGTCCATTCCACAGGAACCTGTTTTCCCTGCACTGCCTCGGCTTTCCCGCCGAGGATCGACTCACACCACCGAGACACGTGGGACAGCCCTGTGGGAGAGCCTCGTGGGAAAGACTCGAGGGAAAGTCACAGATCCCTTGGTCCACGCAAGCAGAAGCATGACACTGCTGCTACAGCATGGGAGGAAAGGGCACACTCATGCTCCCACTCGAGACGAGGCCTGAATCCCCTGGGGAGACTCCAGAGGTAGCCCAAGATCCATGTCAGCACTGGAAAGGAATCCTCAGGTTCCGGCACCGACTGCACACAAGGTCTTAGGCCCCGACATCGAAGGGAGAGGAATCCCGAGAGGCCCCCGAGCAACTCGCATGGGGACTGGCCTTTCCTCAGGCCACCTAAGCGGGTACTTGAGGTCCAGGTCGTAAGTCGAGAGCACCTGCCGCAACTCGAGAAAATCCAGGAGGTTCTCCCCTCCAGGTGAGATGAGGCCCATTTCCGCTGAGGCGTCTCGAGGCTAATCACACCTAAACTCTCGAACTTCCAAAGAGTCCTTCACACCCTTGCTTCAACTCAAGAAGTTCCCCAACATACCCGTCGCCACTTGAGAGGAAGCAAAGTATCCCGCCCATATCCAGTGGAGCCCCTTCTCTGCCTCATAGCTCGAGAGGAGGGATCCTTTCAGTGCGTGGTCGGGAAAGAATTCCCTGCATTCCCATCGCATCTCAAGAGGAGGCGCTCGCCACAGGAAAGGCGAGAGGAACTCCAGGGTCGTGCCACCATTCCCAGAGTCCCCAAGATGTCTCAGTCCATTCCAGGGAAAACTGTTTTCCTGGCACTGCCTCCACTTTCAAGCCGAGGATCGACTCACACCACGGTTGCACGAGGGAAAAGCCCTGTGGGAAAGCCTCGTGGAAAGCGTCGTGGTAAACCCTCGAGGGAAAGCCACTGATCCCTTGATCCACACGAAGGGAAGCGTGGACACTGCTGCTACAGCTCTGGAGGAAAGCACACGTGCAAGCCCCAACTCGAGACGAGGACTGACTCCCCTGGGGAGACTCCAGAAGTACCCCAAAATCCATGTCAGCACTGGAGAGGAATACTCAGGTTCCGGCACCGACACGACACAAGGTCTTAGGGCCCGGCTACGACGGAGAGGAATTCCGAGAGGCCCCCTAGCCACTCGCATGGGGACTGACCTTTCCTGAGGCCACCAGAGCGGGTCCCTGAGGTCCCTGTCGTAAGTCGAGGACACCTGCCGCAACTCGAGAAAATCCAGGAGGTTCTCCCTTTCAGGGGAGATGAGGCCCATTTCCGCTGTGGCGTCACGAGGCTAATCACACCTAACCTCTGGAACTTCCAAAGGGTCCTTAACACCCTTGCTGCAACTCAAGAAGTTACCCCACATACCCGTCTCCCCCGAGAGGAAACACGAGAGTCCCACGCACATTCAGAGTAGCCCTGTTTCCACCTCCTAGCTCGAGAGGAGGGATCCTTTCCCTGCGTGTTCGGTCAAGAATTCCCGGCTTTCCCGTCGCATCTCCAGAGGAGGCGCTCTCCACACGAAAGACGAGAGGAACTCCAGGGTCGTGCCACCATTCCCAGAGTCCCCCATGTGTCTCAGTCCATTCCAGGGAAAACTGTTTTCCCTGCACTGCCTCGACTTTCAAGCCGAGGATCGACTCACACCACTGTAGCACGTTGGACAGCCCTGTGGAAAAGCCTCGTGGAAAGCCTCGAGGGAAAGCCTCGAGGGAAAGCCAGAGATCCCTTGATCCACGCGAAGGGAAGAGTGACACTGCTGCTACAGCTCGGGAGGAAAGCGCACGTGCATGACCCCACTCGAGACGAGGATTTACTCCCTGGGGAGACTCCAGAAGTACCCAAGAACCATTTCAGCACTGGAGAGAATCCTCAGGTTATGGCACCGACTCCAAACAAGTCTTAGGCCCGGCATCGATGGGAGAGGAATTCCGAAAGGCCCCTGAGCAACTCACATGGGTACTGGCCTTTCCTGAGGCCACCAGAGCGGGTTCCTGAGGTCCCCGTCCTAAGTCGAGAGCACCTGCCGCAACTCGAGAAAATCCAGGAGGTTCTCCCCTCCAGGCGAGATGAGGCCCTTTTCCTCTGAGGCGTCTCGAGGCTAACCATACCTAACATCTGGAACTTCCAAAGGGTCCTTCACACCCTTGCTGCAACTCAAGAAGTTCCCCGACATACCTGACTCCACTCGAGAGGAAGCACGAGAATCCCGCCCACATCCAGAGGAGCCCCGTTTCCGCCTCATACCTCGAGGTCAGGTATCCTTTCCCTGCATGTTCGGGAAAGAATTCCCGGTGTTCCCGTCGCATCTCATGAGAGGCGCTCTCCACAGGAAAGGCGGAGGAACTCCAGGGTCATGCCACCATTCCAAGAGTCCCCCAGATATCTCAGATCTCTCAGTCTGCCGGGGTCCAGCCCCGCTGGATCCAGGGAATTCGACGG
>NW_017191416.1:0-10789 GCF_001704415.2 Capra hircus
CCAGTATAGGATAAAGCCCCAGTTACACAGATCACTTAAGGAGCACAGCTTTTCGTTTTATCCGATAGAGGTAATCCCTTACACCTTACTCTGGTCGGGAGAGAATTCCCGGCGCTTCCCCGGTCGCAACCTCAAGAGAGGAAGAAAACCAGACACACAAAAGCTCCAGCACAGGTAAAGCTGAGAAAGAACACGCCAGCTTGTCGTGCATACGGCTGCAAAAAATTGCAGTTCTAGGCTTATTTATACCAGAATAGTAGTTCTCATTCACAAGATATGCAATAAAGTCCACTTCCAAGGGAAAGGCTTGGTAGTACCGCAACTTAGACAAGCTCAGGAGAGCTTTTTCTAAGTCCGACGTATGCTTCGACCTGAAACCGAGAGACGAGGCGCAGCGTCTGGTGAGCCAACACATATAGCCCTGGGGGGCATAAGCCTGTGGGACAATGAGACAATCGGGAGGGATAGAGCCGACTAGAGGAAAAGGAGGATCACTGCCACAGATTCCCTTGGCAGTGACCACAAGCGAAAGGGGAAAGTAGGCAGTACTAGAGGTGAGAGAGTTCTAAACAACCTGGCGTGTAGGAAGTAGATGAGCGCCCGTGTGCATGCCGAAGCATATTCAAGCAGAGAAGAGTTAAAGAATGTTGAAACCTCTCCCTGTGGGCAGACCTAAGCCAGCTAAACTCCAGAAGGGGATCATGCCATACAAACGATCATTGAGAGAAAGAGAACTTACCTACAATAGTGCTGTGTAGTGCTACACACACCTCTTTTCTTCTTGAGATCAAAACACATAGGGTCTCTACGAGACACCAGTTGGCTAACAGAGACGTGGAGGGCGCGTGGACTCTAGAAGGCTGCTGAGAGATTGCGCCTGCGAGCACATCGCATTTTAGGAGACTTGTCCTCATATCTAAATGCCATTACCAAGTGAAGGGTAGTACCACTGAGTGGGATATCAGGTGCTCGTACAAGTCGACCGAGCTACCTTATAGCCGAAACTGCTGTCAGAATACGACAGGATGTAATAGCTCTTCTGTCGCCTCACAAGGAGAAAGAAAAGAACCAATAACAGAGCCGAATCCAGTGTACGGAGAAAAAAGGACATTTGACTAATAGACCTGACAGCGATATGGTCCAAAAAGGGGAGCGGAGGCGTTTAAATGATCAGAATTAAGATTAATATTGCCAAAGTTAGGGAGGATTAATTATTCTTGCCCACAAAATGTAAGTACCTACAGGAGCTTGTGACAAGAAGGGCCATTGGTTCCCCTCTACCCAATGACCCCGCCAACAAAAAAGTATTATCTTATCCCAACTTCGGTGGAACAATGCCCTCCTGCTAAAGGAAAATTACTGACATATTACACCACCAGATAATTCAACGTATAACTGATTTCATTACATTTGTTTCAGTAACACGAGCCATCCAAACCACCCCGCCCTCACACTCACAACACACTTCACTCGTTTTTCAAAGCTCTCCCCCGCACGCACTCCGCACCCACCCAGGGAAATTCTGTGGCATCACAGACTTGGCATCACTTTACCCTACATTCCCTACCGCGCCCCCGCGCCGCCCCGAGAGTCGCCCCGTGCGTCGTCTTTGTTTAATTCCAAAAATTAAATAAAGGAGAAATTAGTATAGTGTTTCCCCCATCACACACCCTCACAACCACCCTCTCCACCACACCCACGCGCATTCATTTGGAAACAGTAAAATAAAAGCCCATTTGGTAACGCCAAAAGATCTCCTATCAGAATAAAAAAAGATACCGACCAAGATTTACTGCGGGTCGGAGGAAGTGTTTCATATTGTTCTCCCACAGGTGTTCGATTGTCAATTTGGGATCACGGACAGACTGATTCGCCACAAAAGAAAAGGGAACTTCTCTGCCTCCACGCCAGCCGCGCACCAAAGCTGCGGCGGGGGCCCCAGCCTTCACTGACTGACGGGACCCAATGCTCCGCCAGCGTCCTATGAGAAACATGGGATAGGAGATATGATAGAAAAAGAGATGTATGGGACTGTATACTATTTGCTCATATTGTTCGTGTAGCTTGGCCGCCCGCACGCGATGGCAGAAGAGGGCAAAAAAAAAGAAAAAACATCAAGATCCCGACGGGACTACAGCTGCTGCAGCCAAACCTCCAACGAAAATGATCTATTTACGCTATTTTGGCTTGTCTATCCTCTCCTATGTTCTTCTTTCACCAATGATTCCAGAAAACTTAACGTACCTAAATGTAGCGACTTGGAACCATAGATGTTTTCATCTTTGTTTAACATCCTCCAAAGTAATGTCTGCTCTTTTTGTGGTTTTAAAAGATGTCCTGCAACTGTCCAACCCACCTCTCACTCGAATATCGATCAGAATTATGTTACTTCCTGTGCCCCACCCCACCCGCCCCGCAGCAATCATTGCACTCAAACAAGTGTAAATGCCAATATGTTTTAAAAATCAAAGGTTTGTTTGTGTTTTGGAACAGGCCAGATATTATGGAGACTTGAGTAAACTGCATTCCAGCTTCAGACTTGGAACACATCCGATTTAGATTTTTACCACCGCAGGAGAAGCCAAATGAGCTACCTTCCCCCCCCCCCCTTTCTCTGTCTCCGTTACCGCTATAGTAACTCCATTCCTGCCGCCTCCACCGCCCCCGCCCCCCACCCCCTCCACGCCCTTGGCTGGGGCAACTCAAGGGTTCCGTACAGACCGTTCACGCCGAGAGCGAGAGGAAGCACGAGAGTCCTGCAACATCCAGAGGAGCGGCCGTTTCCGCCTCCTAGATCGAGAGGAGGGATCCTTTCCCTGCGTGGTCGGGAGAGAATTCCTGGCGTTCCCGTCGCATCTCAAGAGGAGGCACTCTCCACAGGAAAGGGCGAGAGGAACTCCAGGGTTGTGCCACCATTCCCAGAGTCCCCAGATGTCTCAGTCCATTCCAGGGAAACTTGTTTTCCCTGCAAAGCCTCGACTTTCAAGCCGAGGATCGACTCACACCACGGTGGCCGTGGGACAGCCCTGTGGGAAAGCCTGATGGGAAAGCCAAGAGGGAAAGCCACAGATCCTTGATTCATGCGAAGGGAAGAGTGACACTGCTGCTACTCCTCGGGAGGATAGCGCACGTTCATGCCCCATCGTGACAAGGACTGACTCCCCTGGGAGACTCCAGAAGTACCCCAAGATCCATGTCAGCACTGGAGAGGAATCCTCAGGTTCCGCCACCGACTCCACACAAGGTCTTAGGCCCGGCATCGACAGGAGAGGAATCCCGAGAAGCCCCCTAGCAACTCGCACGGGGACTGGCCTTTGCTGAGGCCACCAGAGCGGGTCCCTGTGGTCCCCGTCGTTTGTCGAGATCACCTGCCGCAACTCGAGAAAATCCAGGAGGTTCTCCCCTCCAGGCGAGATGAGGCCATTTCCGCTGAGGCGTCTGGAGGCGAATCACACCTAACCTCTGGAAATTCCAAAGGGTCCTTCACACCCTTTGCTGCAACTCAACAAGTTCCCCGACATGCCCATCTCCACTCCAGAGGAAGCACGAGAGTCCGGCCACATCCAGATGAGCCCCGTTTCCGCCTCCTAGCTCGAGAGGAGGTATCCTTTCCTTCGTGTTCGGGAGAGAATTCCGGCGTTCCGTCGCATCTCAAGAGGAGGCGCTCTCAGGGGAAAGGCGAGAGGAACTCCAGGGTCATGCCACCATTCCCAGAGCCCCCAGAAGTCTCAGTCCATTCCAGGGAATCCTGTTTTCCCTGCACTGCCTCGACTTTCAAACCGAGGATCGAGACACACCACGGTGGCAGCGGGACAGCCCTACGGGAAAGCCTCGTGGAAAGCCTCATGGGAAAGCCTCGAGGAAACCCACAGATCCCTTGATCCGCGCAAAGGGAAGCGTGACACTGCTGCTACAGCTCGGGAGGAAAGCGAACGTGCATGCCCCACTCGAGACGAGGACGGACTACCGCGGAAAAACTCCAGAAGTACCCCAAAATCCATGTCAGCACTGGAGAGGAATCCTCAGGTTCCGGCACCGACTCCACGCATGGTCTTAAGCACCGGCATCGACGGGAGAGGAATCCCGAGAGGCCCCCGAGCAACTCGCATGGGGACTGTCCTTTCCTGAAGCCACCAGAGCGGGTCCCTGAGGTCCCCGTCGTAAGTCGAGAGCACCTGCCGCAACTTGAGAAAATCCAGGAGGTTCTCCCCTCCAGGCCAGATGAGGCCCATTTCCGCTGAGGCGTCTAGAGGCTAATCACACGTAACCTCTGGAACTTCCAAAGGGTCCTTCACACCCTTGCTGCAACTCAAGAAGTTCCCGACTTACCCGTCTCCACTCGAGAGGAAGCACGAGAGTCCCGCCCACATCCAGAGGAGCCCCGGTTCCGCTTCCTAGCTAGAGAGGAGGGATCCTTTCCCTGCGTGGTCGGGAAAGAATTCCAGGCGTTCCTTTCGCATCTCAAGAGCAGGCGATCTCCAGAGGAAAAGCGAGAGGAACTCCAGGGTCGTGCCACCATTCCCAGAGTCCCCAAATGTCTCAGTCCATTCCAGGGAAAACTGTTTTCCTGCACTGCCTCGACTTTCAAGCCAAGGATCGACTCACACCACGGTGGAACGTGGACAGCCCTGTGGCAAAGCCTCGTGGAAAGCCTCGAGGGAAGCCACAGATCCCTTGATCCACGCGAAGGGAAGCGTGACACTGCTGCTACAGCTCGGGAGGAAAGTAATGTCATGCCCCACTCGAGACGAGGACTGACTTCCCTGGGGAGACTTAAGAACTACCCAAGATCCTTGTCAGCACTGGAGAAGAATGCTCAGCTTCCGGAACCGACTCCACACAAGATTTTAGGCCCGGCATCGTCGGGAGAAGGAATCCCGAGAGGCCCCGAGCAACTCGCAGGGACTGGCTTTCCTGAGGCCAGCAGAGCGGGTCCCTGAGGTCCCCGCGTAAGTCGAGAGCACCTGCCGCAACTCGAGAAAATCCAGGAGGTTCTCCCTCCAGTCGAGATGAGGCCCATTTCCGCTGAGGCGTGTCAAGGAAATGACACCTAACCTCTGGAACTTCCAAGGGTCCTCACCCCCTTGCTGCAACTCAAGAAGTTCCCGGACATACCCGTCTTCACTCGAGAGGAAGCACGAGAGTCCTGCCAACATCCAGAGGAGCGCCGTTTCCGCCTCCTAGATCGAGAGGAGGGATCCTTTCCCTGCGTGGTCGGGAGAGAATTCCTGGCGTTCCCGTCGCATCTCAAGAGGAGGCACTCTCCACAGGAAAGGCGAGAGGAACTCCAGGGTTGTGCCACCATTCCCAGAGTCCCCCAGATGTCTCAGTCCATTCCAGGGAAACCTGTTTTCCCTGCAAAGCCTCGACTTTCAAGCCGAGGATCGACTCACACCACGGTGGCCCGTGGGACAGCCCTGTGGGAAAGCCTGATGGGAAAGCCAAGAGGGAAAGCCACAGATCCCTTGATTCATGCGAAGGGAAGAGTGACACTGCTGCTACTCCTCGGGAGGATAGCGCACGTTCATGGCCCCAACTCGTGACAAGGACTGACTCCCCTGGGGAGACTCCAGAAGTACCCAAGATCCATGTCAGCACTGGAGAGGAATCCTCAGGTTCCTGGCACCGACTCCACACAAGGTCTTAGGCCCCGGCATCGAAGGAGAGGAATCCCGAGAAGCCGCCTAGCAACTCGCACGGGGACTGGCCTTTGCTGAGGCCACCAGAGCGGGTCCCTGTGGTCCCCGTCGTTTGTCGAGATCACCTGCCGCAACTCGAGAAATCCAGGAGTTTCTCCCCTCCAGGCGAGATGAGGCCCATTTCCGCTGAGGCGTCTGAGGCGAATCACACCTAACCTCTGGAAATTCCAAAGGGTCCTTCACACCCTTGCTGCAACTCAACAAGTTCCCCGACATGCCCATCTCCACTCCAGAGGAAGCACGAGAGTCCGGCCCACATCCAGATGAGCCCCGTTTCCGCCTCCTAGCTCGGAGAGGAGGTATCCTTTACCTTCGTGTTCGGGAGAGAATTCCCGGCGTTCCCGTCGCATCTCAAGAGGAGGCGCTCTCCAGGGGAAAGGCGAGAGGAACTCCAGGGTCATGCCACCATTCCCAGAGCCCCCAGAAGTCTCAAGTCCATTCCAGGGAATCCTGTTTTCCCTGCACTGCCTCGACTTTCAAACCGAGGATCGAGACACACCACGGTGGCACGCGGGACAGCCCTATGGGAAAGCCTCGTGGGAAAGCTCTATGGAAAAGCCTCGAGGGAAACCCACAGATCCTTGATCCGCGCAAAGGGAAGTGTGACACTGCTGCTACAGCTCGGGAGGAAAGCGAACGTGCATGCCCCACTCGAGACGAGGACGGACTACCCGCGGAAAACTCCAGAAGTACCCCAAAATCCATGTCAGCACTGGAGAGGAATCCTCAGGTTCCGGCACCGACTCCACGCATGGTCTTAAGCACCGGCATCGACGGGAGAGGAATCCCGAGAGGCCCCCGAGCAACTCGCCTGGGGACTGTCCTTTCCTGAAGCCACCAGAGCGGGTCCCTGAGGTCCCCGTCGTAAAGTCGAGAGCACTGCCGCAACTTGAGAAAATCCAGGAGGTTCTCCCCTCCAGGCCAGATGAGGCCCATTTCCGCTGAGGCGTCTAGAGGCTAATCACACGTAACCTCTGGAACTTCCAAAGGGTCCTTCACACCCTTGCTGCAACTCAAGAAGTTCCCCGACTTACCCGTCTCCACTCGAGAGGAAGCACGAGAGTCCCGCCCACATCCAGAGGAGCCGCCGGTTCGCTTCCTAGCTAGAGAGGAGGGATCCTTTCCCTGCGTGGTTCGGGAAAGAATTCCCGGCGTTCCTTTCGCATCTCAAGAGCAGGCGATCTCCAGAGGAAAAGCGAGAGGAACTCCAGGGTCGTGCCACCATTCCCAGAGTCGCCCAAATGTCTCAGTCCATTCCAGGGAAAACTGTTTTCCCTGCACTGCCTCGACTTTCAAGCCAAGGATCGACTCACACCACGGTGGAACGTGGGACAGCCCTGTGGCAAAGCGTCGTGGGAAAGCCTCGAGGGAAAGCCACAGATTCCTTGATCCACGCGAAGGGAAGCGTGACACTGCTGCTACAGCTCGGGAGGAAAGTACACGTGCATGCCCCCACTCGAGAGGAGGACTGACTTCCCTGGGGAGACTTAAGAACTACCCCAAGATCCTTGTCAGCACTGGAGAAGAATGCTCAGCTTCCGGAACCGACTCCACACAAGATTTTAGGCCCCGGCATCGTCGGGAGAGGAATCCCGAGAGGTCCCGTACAACTTGCATGGGACTGGCCTTTCCTGAGGCCACCAGAGCGGGTCCCTGAGGGCCCCGTCGTGGGTCGAGAGCACCTGCCGCAACTTGAGAAAATCCAGGAGGTTCTCCCTTCCAGGCGAGATGAGGACCATTTCCACTGAGGTGTCTCAAGGCTAATCACACCTAACCTCTGGACCTTACAAAGGGTCCTTCACACCCTTGCTGCAACACAAGAAGATCCCAAACATACCACTCGAGAGGAAGCATGAGAGTCCCGCCCACATTCAGAGGAGCCCCGATTCCCCCTCCTAGCTCGAGAGGAGGGATCCTTTCCTGTTTGTTCGGGAAAGAATGCCCGGCATTCCGTCGCAACTCAAGAGGAGGCGCTCAACAGGAAAGGCGAGGGGAACTCCAGGGTCGTGCCACCATTCCCAGAGTCCCCCAGATGTCTCAGTCCATTCCAGGGAAACCTGTTTTCCTGCACTGCCTCCACTTTCAAGCCGAGGATCGACTCACACCACGGTGGCACGTGGGACAGCCCTGTGGGAAAGCCTCGTGGGAAAGCATCGCGGGAAAGCCTTGAGGGAAAGCCACAGATCCTTGATCCTCGCGAAGGGAAGCGTGACACTGCTGCTACAGCTCGGGAGGAAAGCTCACTTGCATGCCCCCACTCAAGACGACGACTAACTCCCCTGGGGAGACTCCAGAAGTACCCCAAGATCCATGTCAGCACTGGAGAGGAATGCTCAGGTTCCGGCACCGACTCCACACAAGTTCTTAGGCACCGGCATAGACGGGAGAGGAATCCTGAGAGGCCCCCGAGCAACTCGCATGGGGACTGGCCTTTCCTGAGGCCACTAGAGCGGGTCCTGAGGTCCACGTCTTAAGTCGAGAGCACCTGCTGCAACTCGAGAAAATCCAGGAGGTTCTCCCTTCAAGCGAGATGAGGCCCATTTTCGCTGAGGCGTCTCGAGGCTAATCACACCTAACCTCTGGAACTTCCAAAGGGTTCAACAACCTTGCTGCAACTCAAGAAGTTCCCCGACATACCCATCTCCACTCGAGAGGAAGCACGAGAGTCCGGCCACATCCAGAGGAGCCCCGTTTCTGCCTCCTAGCTCGAGAGGAGGGATCCTTTCCCTGCGTGGTCGGGAAAGAATTCCCGGCGTTCCCGTCGCATCTGAAGAGGGGGCTCTCCACAGGAAAGGCGAGAGGAACTCCAAGGTCGTGCCACCATCCCCAGAGACAATCAGATGTCTCAGTCCCTTCCAGGGAAACCTATTTTCCCTGCACTGCCTCGACTTTCAAGCCGGGGATCGACTCACATGAAGGGGGCACCTGGGACAGCCCTGTGGAAAGCCTGTGGGAAAGCCTCGTGGGAAAGCCTCGAGGAAAGCCACAGATCCCTTGATCCACGCGAAGGGAAGCGTGACACTTCTGCTACACTCGGGAGGAAAGCGCACGTGCATGCCCCCACTCGAGACGAGGACTGACTCCCAGGGGAGACTCCAGAAGTTTCCCAAGATCCATGTCAGCACTGGAGAGGAATCCTCCGGTTCCGGCACCGACTCCACACAAGGTCTTAGGCCCGCATCGACGGGAGAGGAATCCCGAGGCCCCGAACAAATCGCATGGGGACTGGCCTTTCCTGAAGCCACCAGAGCGGGTCCCTGTGTCCCATCATAAGTCGAGAGCACCTGCCCCAAGTCGAGAAAATCCAGGAGGTTCTCCCCTCCACGCGAGATGAGGCCCATTTCCGCTGAGGAGTCTCGAGGCTAATCACACCTAATATCTGGAAATTCCAAAGGTCCTTCACACACTTGCTGCAACTCAAGAAGATGCCCAACATACCCGTCTCCACTCGAGAGGAAGCACGATAATCCACCCACATCCAGAGGAGCCCCGTTTCCGTTTCCTAGCTCGAGAGGAGGTATCGTTTCCCTGGGTGGTCGGGAAGGAATTCCCGGCGTTCCCGTCGCATCTCAAGAGAAAGCGCTCTCCACAGGAAAGGCGAGAGGAACTCCAGGGTCGTGCCACCATTCCCAGATTCCCCAAATGTCTCAGTCCATTCCAGGGAAACCTGTTTTCCCTGCACTGCCTCGACTTTCAAGCTGAGGATCGATTCACACCACGGTGGCACGTGGGACAGCCCTGTGGGAAAGCCTCGTGGGAAAACCTCGTGGAAAGCCTCCTTGGAAAGCCATAGATCCCTTGATCCACGCGAAGTGAAGCGTGACACTGCTGCTACAGCTCGGGAGGAAAAGCGCACGTGCATGCCCCCACTCGAGACGAGGACTGACTTTCCTGGGGAGACTCCAGAAGTACCCCAAGATCCATGTCAGCACTGGAGAGGAATGCTCAGGTTCGGAACCAACTCCACACAAGATCTTAGGCACCGGCATCGAAGGAGAGGAATCCTGAGAGGCCCCGAGCAACTCGTATGGGGACTGGCCTTTCCTGAGGCCACCAGAGCGGGTACAGGGGTCTCCGTCGTAAGTCGAGAGCACCTGCCGCAACTCGAGAAAATCCAGGAGGTTCTCCCCTCCAGGAGAGATGAGGCCCATTACCGCAGAGGCGACTTGAGGCTAATCACATCAAAGATCTGGAACTTCCAAAAGGGTCCTTCACACCCTTGCTGCAACTCAAGAAGTTCCCCGACATACCCGTCTCCACTCGAGAGGAAGCACGAGAGTCCCGCTACTCGAGAGGAGCCCGTTTCCGCCTCCTAGCTCGAGAGGTGAGATCCTTTCCTGCGTGTTCGGGAAAGAATTCCCGGCGTTCCCGTCGCATCTCAAAGAGGAGGCGCTCTCCACAGGAAAGGCGAGAGGAACTCCAGGTCGTGCCACAATTCCCAGAGTCCCCCAGAAGACTCAGTCCGTTCCAGGGAAACCTGTTTTCCCTGCACTGCCTCGACTTTCAAGCCGAGGATCGACTAACACCACGGTGGAACGTGGGACAGCCCTGTGGGAAAGCCTCGTGGGAAAGCCTCGAGGGAAAGCCACAGATCCGTTGATCCTCGCGAAGAGAATGGTGACACTGCTGCTACAGCCTGGGTGGAAAGCCCACGTGCATGCCCCCACGAGACGAGACTGACTCCCTGGGAGACTCCAGAAGTACCCAAGATCCATGTCAGCACTGGAGAGGCATCCTCAGGTTCCTGCACTTACTCCACAAAGGTCTTAGTCCCAGCATCGACGGAAGAGGAAACCCGAGAGGCCCTGTGAGGCCCCCGAGCAACTCGCATGGGGACTTGCCTTTCCTGAGGCCACCAGAGCGGCTCCCTGAGGTTCCCGACGTTATTAGAGAGCACGTGCCGCAACTCGAGAAAATCCAGGAGGTTCTCCCTCCAGGCGAGATGAGGCCCATTTCCGCAGAGCGTCTCGAGGCTAATCACATCTCATATCTGGAATTTCCAAAGGGTCCTTCACACCCTTGCTGCAACTCAAGAAGTTCCCCGAATATACCCGTCTCCACTCGAGAAGAAGCACGAGAGTTCCACCACA
>NW_017191417.1:0-10789 GCF_001704415.2 Capra hircus
GGGGACTGTCCTTTCCTGAGCCACCAGAGCGGGTCCCTGAGGTCCCTGTCGTAAGTCGAGAGCACCTGCCGCAACTCGAGAAAATTCAGGAGTTCTCCCCTCCAGGCGAGATGAGGCCCATTTCCACTGAGGCATCTCGACGCTAATCACACCTAACCTCTGGAACTTGCAAAGCGTCCTTCACACCCTTCCTGCAACTCAAGAAGTTCCCCCCACATACCCGTCGACACTCGAGAGGAAGTACGAGAGTCCCGCCCACATCCAGAGGAGCCCCGTTTCCGCCTCCTAGCTCGAGAGGAGGGATCCTTTCCCTGCTTGGTGGGGAAAGAATTTCCGGCGTTCCCGTTGCATCTCAAGAGGTGGTGCTCTCCACAGGAAAGGCGAGAGGAAGTCCAGGGTCGTGACACCATTCCAGAGTCCCCCAGATGTCTCAGTCCATTCCAGGGAAACCTGTTTTCCCTGCACTGCCTCGACTTTCAAGCCCAGGGTCGACTTTCACCACGGTGGCACGTGGGACAGCCCTGTGGGAAAGCCTCGTGGAAAGTCTCGTGGGAAAGCTCGAGGGAAAGCCACAGATCCCTTGATCCACGCGAAGGGAAGCGTGACACTGCTGCTACAGCTCGGGAGGAAAGCACACGTGCATGCCCCCACTCGAGACGAGGACTGACTCCCCTGGGGAGACTCCAGAAGTACCCCAAGATCCATGTCAGCACTGGAGAGGAATCCTCTGGTTCTGGCACCGACTCCAAACAAGGTCTTAGGCCCAGGCATCGACGGGAGAGGAAACCTGAGAGGCCACCGTGCAACTCGCATGGGACTGGCATTTCCTCAGGCCAACAGAGCGGTTCCCTGAGGTCCCCGTCATAGGTCGAGAGCACCTGCCGCAACTTGAGAAAATCCAGGTGGTTGTCCCTTCCAGGAGAGATGGGCCCATTTCCGCTGGGGCGTCTCGAGGCTAATCACACCTAAGCTCTGGAATTTCCAAAGGGTCCTTCACACCCTTGCTGCAACTCAAGAAGTTCCACGACATACCCGTCTCCACTCGAGAGGAGGCACGAGAGTCCCGCCCACATCCAGAGGAGCCCCGTTTCCGACTCATAGCTCGAGAGGAGGGATCCTTTCCCAGCGTGATAGCGAAAGAATTCTCGGGAGTCACTCTCCACAGGAAAGGCGAGAGGAACTCCCTGTCATGCCACCATTCCCAGAGTCCCCCAGATGTCTCAGTCAATTCCAGGAAATCCTGTTTTCCCTGCACTGCCTCGACTTTCAAGCTGGGGATCAACTCACACCATGGTGGTACGTGGGACAGCCCTGTGGGAAAGCCTCGTGAGAAAGCCTCGAGGGAAAGCCACAGATCCCTTGATTCACGCGAAGGGAAGCGTGACACTGCTGCTACAGCTCGGGAGGAAAGCGCACGTGCATGCCCCCACTCGAGACGAGGACTGACTTCCCTCGGGAGACTCCAGTAGTACCCCAAGATCCATGTCAGCACTGGAGAGGAATCCTCAGGTTCCGGCACCGACTCCGTACAAGGTCTCAGACCCGGCATCAACGGGAGAGGAATCCCAAGAGGCCATCGAACAACTCGCATGGAGCCTGGCCTTTCCTCAGGACACCGGAGAGGGTTCCTGAGGTCCCCGTCGTAATTCTAGAGCACCTGCCACACTCGAGAAAATCCAGGAAGTTCTCCCTCCAGGCGAGATGAGGCCCATTTCCGCTGAGGCGTCTCGAGGCTAATAACACCTAACCTCTGGAACTTCCAAAGAGTCTTTCACAGTCATGCTGCAACTCAAGAAGTTCCCCGACATACCCGTCTCCACTCAAGAGGAAGCACGAGTGTCCCGGCCACATCCAGAGGAGCTCCGTTTCCGGCTCGTAGCTCGAGATGAGCGATCCTTTCCCTGATTGGTCGGGAAAGAATTCCCGGCATTCCCATCGCATCTCAAGAGGAGGCGCTCTCCAAAGGAAAGGGGGAGAGGAACTGCAGGGTCGTGCCACCATTCCGAGACTCACCCAGATGTCTCAGTCCATTCCACAGGAACCTGTTTTCCCTGCACTGCCTTGGCCTTCATGCCGAGGATCGACTCACACCACCGTCACACGTGGGACAGACCTGTTGGAAAGCCTAGTGGGAAAGACTCGAGGGAAAGCCACAGATCCCTTGGTCCAGGCATGGGGAAGCGTGACACTGCTGCTACAGCATGGGAGGAAAGGGCACGCTCATGCCCCCACTCGAGACGAGGCCTGACTCCCTTGTGGAGACTCGAGAAGTACCACAAAATCCATGTCAGCACTGGAGAGGAATCCTCAGCTTCCGGCCCCGACTCCACACAAGGTCTTAGGCCCCGGCATCGACGGGGAGAGGAATCACGAGAGGCCCCCTAGCAACACGCATGATGACTGGCGTTTCCTGCGGCCGCCAGAGCGGGTCCCTGAAGTCCCCGTCGTAACTCGAGAGCACCTGCTGAAACTCGGGAATATCCAGGAGCCTCTCCATTCCAGGCGACATGAGGCCCATTTCCGCTGAGGCATCTCGAGACTAACCACACCTAACCTCTGGAACTTCCAAAGGGTCCTTCACACCCTTGCTGCAACTCAAGAAGTTCCCCGACATACCCGTTCCTCTTCACATTCAGCCATAATGGTGGTGTCATCTGCATATC
The DNA here is from genome assembly GCF_001704415.2 of Capra hircus. Taxonomy (NCBI): domain Eukaryota; kingdom Metazoa; phylum Chordata; class Mammalia; order Artiodactyla; family Bovidae; genus Capra; species Capra hircus. Next base: position 2,664 of record NW_017191417.1, read on the forward strand.
TAAGTTTATTGATATTTCTACCGGCAATCTTGATTCCAGCTCATGTATCTTCCATCCCAGCATTTTTCATGATGTACTCTGCATAGAAGTTAAATAAACAGGGTGACAATATACAGCCTTTGCATACTCCTTTTCCTTTTTGGAACCAGTCTGTTGTTCCATGTCCTACTCTAACTGTTGCTTCCTGACCTTCATCCAGATTTCTCAAGAGGCAGGTTAGGTGGTCTGGTATTCCCATCTCTTTCAGAATTGTGGCTAAAACAACAGTATAAGGACCTTTCCGATGTCAGGCCAAGGAATTGTGTTTCCAGTCATTGAGCCACACCTGATCACTGAGCACAAATTCATGAATCTGTTCCTCAAGGGGGAATGATATTCTTTTTTATACAAACTTAGTTACCTGATTTATTACCTTACCTAATTGTTCCATCTGCTGTGAAATCCCACCCCCTTACTTGTGGCAAATCTGCTAACACCTGCCTCACTGTGGGAGGGGGTCTCCCATAGAAAATTTCATAAGGACAACAACTATGGGAACGTGCAGTTACCCGTAATATGAGTAAGTCTGCCGGAAGCAAGCCCATCCATGTACAGTCAGTCTCTATGATCCATTTTGAAAGTGTCTCTTCAAGAGTTTGGTTGTTTCTTTCCACCATTCCAGAACACTGGGGCCTATATGCTGTATGTAATTTCCACTGATATTTAGAGCTTCACATACCTGTTAATTAACGCGGCTGCAAAGACAGGGCCATTGTCGGATTCTATACTGGTTGGAAACCCAAGTCTGGGAATTATTTCTCAAATCAGCGAGCTACTTCGTTTTCTTTTTCAGATCAGGTAGGGAAGGCCTCTGCCCAACCGGAGAAGGTACCTACTATTCTAGTAAGTTATGATAACAGGTGACTGCCTTTGCTTCCCCGAAGGACACTCGCTTTCCCTGCATCCTGAGAACTCCACGTCTCAGCCAGTTGGAAAAGCGCTTCTTGGAGGTCATTATTCAGGGGCAATTTCCCCTGGAGCCCGGGCCATAGGGAGCGGCTCCACACTCCCAGGGAAAGGCAGAGCCACAGCCACACATCTGTCCCATCCCCTTTGCTCTGTAGGAGAGCTCTAGTGAGCCTAGGTCTGTCAGGAAAATTCTTGGCTCCTATGGGGACACATTCTATGTGTGAAACTGCATCCAGGACCTAGGGCCACAGGGCGCCTGTTTCTCTCGGGGGCAGAGGGGTGGGGGGGCCTGAAGCAGTGCGGCCCAGCAACAGCTTCCACATCCATCCAATTGCTCTTTTCTTACCTCTGATAGAACTAGCTTTGTTCCAGCCTTTGGCAATTTGGAGGCAAGCGGGCCCCACTTCCTCCCCAAGGAGGCATGGACCTACTTTGAGTGGAAAGGCCCCTCACGGAGCTGAACCCAGGAAGGCACCCAGTCATGTCTGACACATTCCTGCATCCTGCTTCTTCATGAGCAATACCGCTATAAGCTAGGAATGTCTTTCCAAGGCTCAGAAAGGACAGGGGAGATGCATGGTGCTGCCTCTGGAATTTCGGTCCTCTGAGCAGACCTGGAGGTCTCCCCTTGAAGAAGCTAACCAGTTTCTTCCAAATACAGGCTTGCAAACACACACTGGGTGGCTGCCTCTTCTTCCCTGAAGGACGATCACTTTCCCGCATCCTGTGAACTCTGCATCCCAGCCTGCTGGAAAAGCGCTTCTTGGAGGTCATTTTTCAGGGACAATTTTCCCTGGAGCCCGGGGCCATAGGAGGGCCCCATGCTCGCTGGGAAAGGCAGAGTCACATCCACAGTCTGTTCTACCCCTTTTGCCCTGTAGGAGAGCTCTAGTGAGCCTAGGTCTGTCAGGAAAATTCTTGGCTCCTATGGGGACACACCCTGTGTGTTAACCTGCATATCGGACCTAGGGCCACAGGGCGCCTGTTCCTCTCGGGGGGGGACCCTGAAGTGGTGCGGCCCAGCAACAGCCTGAACATCCATCCGATTGCTCTTTTCTTCCTTCTGATAGAGCTAGCTTTGCTTCTCGCTTTGGCATTTCGGAAGCCAGGGGGAGCCCCACCGCTGTTGTCCTGGGGTCTATTGGAGGTACCGGGTCTATTGGACCCCAGCATGGCACCGACCCCCTCAGACACACTCCCGCAGCCTCCTTCCCCATGGGCAGGACTGTTCTGACCTAGGAATGTGTTCCCAAGGCTCAGAAAATGCAGGGAGACACACGGCCCTGACTCTGGAACTGAGGCCGTTGGAGCAGGCCTGGAGGTCTGACGTCTGAGACGCCAAACACTTGCTGCAAGATACAGGTGTGAAAACACACTCTCTGGGGCTGCCTTTCCTTCCTCCAAGGAAGAGAGCTTTTCCAGTCTCCTCCGTGCTGAGTCATACAAGGCTGAAAGGTCTGGCTTAGAGGGCATTTCTCAGCGGCAATGGCCCCTGAGGCCCTGCACCCAGGGAGGGATCCTACCCTCCCAGGGGAAGTCAAAGCAACCTCCAAACAGCTGTTCTCTCATGTTTCCTCTGCAGGAGGGAGCTAGTGAGCCCAGGTCTGTCTGGAACGTTCTTGGATCCTGCGGGAAATCATCCTGGGAGCCCACCTGGATACCAGTCGTAGGGGCTAAAATTCGCATTTTCCTTCCTTGGAGCCCTAACGCAGTACAGCCTAGCAACTGCTTGAAAATCCATCCTGTTGCTGTTTTCTTCCCTCTGACAGAGCGAGCTTTGCTCCCCATTTTGGGATTTCAGAAGCAAGGTGGTGGCCTGCAACTCCTTGCCTGGGGTCCATTGGAGGTGCAAGGTGCCCTCGACCAGGTGACCCCAGCATGACACCTGGCCCCCTCAGACACACTCCCGCAGCCTGCTTCCCCATGGGCAGGACTGCTCTCACCTAGGAATGTGTTTGCAAGGCCAGGAAACTGCAGGGAGACACAAGACCCTGATTCTGGCATTGAGTCTGTTGGAACAGGCCTGCAGGTCTTCTGTCTAACAAGCCAAACACTTGCTGCAAGATACAGGCCTGAAAACACACTCTTGGGCTGCCTTTCCTTCCTCCAAGGAAGAGAGTTTTCTCAGACTCCTGTGGGCTGAGAGCCACACAGGGCTGAAAAGCACTTGCTGGGAGATTCTTTTTCATTGGCCATGGCCCCTGAGGCCCTGTGCTCAGGGAGGGCTCCCTCCCTCCCAGGGAAAGTCAAAGGAAGCTCCAAACGGCTGTTCAATCATGTTTGAGAGAGTCATTGCCAAGGCAGGTTTCTAAGAAGTTCAAGGGTCCCCAAGGAGAGAGGGGTCTAGAATTCTCAAGGAGGAAGAAAGGACAAACTGTTTTCCCCTCTACATTCCTTAGGATTATATAACAATCATGCATCCTTCTTGAGGACGGTCTCTGGAAAAAACCTCTGGCTAATCCTGTTATCTTAAAATGTCAATTATGGGAGTAGGTCTAGTGAGTCTTTACAACCTCCAGACATTCTTTTGTTCGTTGTCATAACTTATTGGAGAGTATATAACTCCATTACCAACACTAGCAAGGGGGTACGCTTTCTGCCCCTTGTGATGTCTCTGTCAGAAGCTTTCTCTATCTCCTTTATCCTTTAATAAAACTCTATTGCACAAAAGCTCTGAGCAATCAAGCCTCGTCTTGGGCCCTGGATTGAATTCTTCTCCTCCATAAGCCAAGAATCCCAGCATCTTTTCGTGGTTCAGCAACAATATTTCATTTCCTCTGCAGGAGAGAGCTAGTGAGCTTAGGTCTGTCTGGAACATTCTTGGATCCTGTGGGGAAAATATCCTGTGCACACATCTGGATACTGGGCCTAGAGGCCAAAATTTGCATTTCTTTCCCGGGGAGCCCTAACGTGGTGTGACTTAGCAACTGCTTGAAAATCCATCCCATTGCTGTTTTCCTCCTTCTGACAGAGCTAGCTTTGTTCCCTGCTTTGGGATGTCTCAACCGAAGGGCCGGTCCATAGCTACTCGCCTGGGGCCCATTGGATGTGCAAGGTGCCCTCGACTAGGTGACCCTAGCATGGCACTCAGCCCGCTCAGACACACTCCCGAGGCTTCTTTCTCATGGGAAGCACTGCTCCAACCTAGGAATGTGTCTGCAATGCTTGGAAAGTGCAGTGAGACACACAGCCCTGACTCTGCAATTGAGGCCCTCAGAGCAAGCCTGCAGCTCTGATGTCTGAGAAGCAAAACACTTGCTGCAAAGAGAGGCCTGAAAACACACTCTCTGTGGATGACTTTCCTTCCTCTAAGGAAGATAGTTTTCCCAGTCTCCTGCTTCCTGAATGTCACACAGCTGGAATGCGCTTGCTTGGAGGTCGTGATTCAGTGGCAATGACCCCTGAGGCCCTTTGCCCAGGGAGGGCTCCCACACTCACAGGCAAAATCAAAGCAACTTCCAAGTGAGTCAGCTCTTCACATCAAATGGCCACAGTATTGGAGTTTCAGGTTCAGTATTAGTCCTTCCAATGTATATTCAGACCTGATTTCCTTTAGGATGGAGTGGTTGCGTCTCCTTGTAGTCTAAGCGACCTACAAGCATCTTCTCCAACACCACAGTTCAAAAGCATCCAATTTTCAGCTGTCACTTTCTTTATAGTACATCTTTCATATCCATCCATGACATATGGAAAAACCATAGCCTTGACTGGATGGATCTTTGTTGGCAAAGCAACGTCTCGGCTTTTTAATATGCTGTCTAGTTTGGTCATCACTTTTCTTCCAAGTCATAAATATGTTTTAAGTTCATGGAGGCAGCCATCACCTGCAGTGATTTCCAAGCCCCCCAAAATAGTCTGCTGCTGTTTCCAATGTTTTCCCATCTATTTGCCATGAAGTGATGAGACTGGATGCAATGATTTTAGTTTTCTGAATGCTGAGCTTTAAGCTAACTTTTTCACTCTCCTCTTTCACTTTCATCAGGAGACTCTTTAGTTCTTATACACTTTCTGCCATAAGGTGGTGTCGTCTGCATATCTGAGATTCTTGATATTTCTCCCAGCAATCTGGATTCCAGCGTGTGCTTCCTCCAGCCCAGTGTTTCTCATGATGTACTCTGCATATAAGTTAAATAAGCAGGCTGACAATATACAGCCTTGACATATTCCTTTTCCTATTTAGAACCAGTCTGTTGTTCCATGTCCAGTTCGAACTGTTTCTTCCTGACCTGCATACAGGTTTCTCAAGAGACAGGTCAGGTGGTCTGGTATTCCCATCTCTTTCAGAATTTTTCCCAGTTTATTGTGATCCACACAGTCAAAGGCTTTGGCATAGTCAATAAAGCAGAAATAGATGTCTTTTTTTCTGGAACTCTCTTGCTTTTTCAATGATCCAGTGGATGTTGGCAGTTTGATCTCTGGTTTCTCTGCATTTTTTAAATCCCTCTTGAACATTTGGAAGTTCACAGTTCATGTGAACTTGGAGAATTTTGAGCATTACTTTACTAGTGTGTGAGATGAGTGCAATTGTGCAGCCAGCTTGAATATTCTTTGTCATTCGCCTTTCTTTGGATTGGAATGAAAACATGACCTAATGACTAGGTGTTTTCAATTGCATATGCTGAAAGAACTGGCTGTGCAGTTTTGAAGAAAAAAAAATCATTTTAATTACCCATTTTCTCTGAAGTGCAAGGCATATCATGGCCATCCCTGAATCATAAAGTCACCTTTTCTTTATGTAGTCATAGTTTCATGCCTAAATTATAGGCCAACTCATGCTCAAATGGACTCTGATGTCAGGGGCAGATCAACTAATAAAAAGCTTGGATTGTCCCTCTGGAGGAAAGTGAGATCTTGGTCCCACAAGAAGAATCTGAAGGTTAAGGGAACTTGCAAGAGTGGGGAAAGCTTAGTCATCCTACATGTACCAAAATCTTAAATAAGGCTTATTTACTTTACCGAAGTAAAAAAACAGATGATGAAAACAATTATAAATCAATGAAAGGTAAAGAAACTCATAGTCTGTTATCAAAAATTGCATTCTAAGAAAACTTTGTGCTCTTAACCTAGAGAGGAGACTAAATTCCATCTGGTACCAGCTTACCAGAAGACAAACAAACAAACAAACAAATTATCAGTAAGCTTAAAAAAAGTATATTCCATATATCTTGAAGTAGCAGTATTTCTGCAAAGGCATCAGTGTGAAACCATAGAGGACATGGTTAAAACCTGATAAATAGAAATTGACAATGTAATCTGGTCACTGCTGCGACTTGAAATGCTTTAATATGATAACTGGAATTATAACTGACAGCATTTGACCAGGACATATCAGATTTTCACGGATGTCAGATAATTTCTAGGATATCTATATTAGGACTGAAGGAATCTTTGACCTAGGAAAGAAAACAACAGTCTCAAAGGCCCTTGCTGAATCATCTATCAGCAAGGAATGTCTTTGCAAGGATCGCAAAGTGAAGGGAAAATACCACCCGACCTGCCTCTGCAACTTCGGTCCTCTGAGCAGATCTGGAGGTCTCCCTTTGTATAAGCTAACCTGTTCCTTCCAAATAGAGGTTTGCAACACAAAACAAGTGGCCGCCTATTCTTCCCCGAAGGAGGCTCTCTTTCCCCACATCCTGCGAACTCCCTTTCCCAGCCTCCTGGAAAAGCGCTTCTTGCAGTTCCTTTCAGAAAATCCTATGGACGGAGAAGCCTGGTAGGCTGCAGTCCGTGGGTCGCTGAGGGTCGGACACGACTGAGCGACTGCACTTTCATTTTCACTTTCATGCATTGGAGAAGGCAATGGCAACCCACTTACTGTTCTTGCCTGGAGAATCCCAGGGACGGGGGAGCCTAGTGGGCTACCGTCTATGGCGTCGCACAGAGTTGAACACGACTGAAGCAACTTAACAGCAGCAGCAGCAGCAGTTCCTTTCTTAGGGGCAGTTATCCCTGAGATTGGGACCTGGAAAGGCAGAGCCACCTCCACACACACGTCTTTTTTGTCCCTTTCCTCTGGAGGAGAGCTCTAGTGAGCCTAGGTCTGTCAGGAAAATTCTTGGCTTTGACAGGATCACACCCGGTGTGTGAACCTGCATACCGACCTAGGGGCCACAGGGCACCTGTTTTGCTCGAGTGGGTCCTGGAGGGGTGCAGCATAGCAAGAGCTTAAAAATCCATCCAATTTGTCTTTTTTTTTTTTACCTCAGAGAGAACGAGTTTGCTCCACCTCCACCTTTGGCAGTGTGGAGGGAAGAGGGTACCACCCTCTCCCAAAGGGGACATAGGGCCTACCAGGAGAGAAAGGCCCCTTGAGGAGCTGAGCCCAGGTAGGCAGCCAGTGATGTCAAGCACACTCCCGCTGCTTGCTTCTTCATGGGCACTCCCACGATCTGCTAGGAATGTCTTTGCAAGGATCTCAAAGGGAAGGGAAGATACATGGCCCTGTCTCTGGAACTTCAGTCCTCTGAGCAGATCTGGAGGTCTTGAGTTGTATAAGCAAACCTGTTCCTTCCAAATAGAGGCTTGCAAACACACCCCCGGTGGTTGCCTCTTCTTCCCCGAAGAAGTCTTTCTTTCCCCACATGCTGCGAACTCCCTGTCCCAACCTCCAAGAATAGCGCTTCTTGCCATTCCTTTCTTAGAGGCAGTTATCTCTGAGCCTGGGGCCGTAGGGAGTAGCCCCACACTCACAGGGAAAGGCAAAGACTCCTCCATACATCTCCTCTATCCCCTTTGCTCCGGAGGAGAGCTCTAGTGAGCCTAGGTCTTTCAGGAAAATTCTTGGCTTGGACAGGATCTCACCCTGTTTGTGAACCTGCATACCCAACCAGGGGCCACAGAGCACCTGTTTCAGTAAAGTGGGCCCTGAAAGGGTGCAGCCTAGCAAGAGCTTGAAAATCCATTCAATTGCTGTTTTTGTACCTCTGACAGAGCGAGCTTGGCTCCACCTTTGGCAGTGAGGAGAAAAGAGGCATGACACCCTCCCCAAGGGGACATGGGGCCTACTTCGAGAGGAAGCTGCAACTCGAGAAAATCCAGGAGGTTCTCCCCTCCAGGCGAGATGAGGCCCATTTCCGCTGAGGCGTCTCGAGGCTAAACCACAACTAACCTCTGGAACTTCGAAAGGCCTTGCCTTGCTGCAAGTCAAGAAGTTCTCCGACATACCCATCTCACTC
>NW_017191418.1:0-10788 GCF_001704415.2 Capra hircus
TATAATATATCAAAATGATTGATTTGCATATATTGAAGAATCCTTGCATCCTGGGATAAAGCACATTTGATCAGAATGTATGATCTTTTTTAATTATTGTTGGCTTCTGTTTGCTAAAATTTTGTTGAGGATTTTTGCATCTATATTCATCAGAGATATTGGCCTGTAATCTTCAGAGATATTGGCCTGTAATTTTTCTTTTTTGTGTTATTCTTGTCTGGTTTTGGTATCAGGGTGATGGTGACCTCATAGAATAATTTTCAGAGTTTTCCTTCCCCTGCAATTTTCTGGAAGAGTTTTGAGCAGGATAGGTATTAACTGTTTTCTAAACTTTTGGTAGAATTCACATGTGACACCATCTGGCCCTGAGCTTTGGTTTGTTGGAAGAGTTTTGATTACAGTTTTGATTCCCATGCTTGTGATTGGTCTGTTCATATTTTCTATTTCTTTGGTTCAGTTTTTGGAAGGTTATACTTTTCTAAGAATTGCTCCATTTCTTCGAGGTTGTTCATTGTCTTGGCATATAGTTGCTTGTTGTAGTCTATTATATCCTTTGTATTTCTGTGTTGTCTGTTGTAACCTCCTTTTTCATTTCTAATTTATTGATTTGAGTCTTCTCCCTTTTTTTCTTGATGAGTCTGTCTAATGTTTTGTCAATTTTGTTGACAAAAAAACCAGGTTCCTATGTTAGGTTCTTTGGTCTTCTCAAAGAACCAGCTTTTAGTTTTATTGATCTTTGCTATTGCCTCCTTCATTTCTTTTTCAGTTATTTATCTGCTGATCTTTATGATTTCTTTCCTTTTACTAACTTCAGGATTTCTTGTTTTTCTTTTTCTAGTTACTTTAGGTGTAAGGTTAGGTTGTTAATTTGATATTTCTCTTGTTTCTTGAGATAGGCCTGAATTGCTATAAGCTTCCACCTTAGCTCTGCTTATGCTTGATTTCTTTAGTGAAATGTTTTCAGAAATGTTTTGTTTAACCTCCATGTGTTTGTTTTTAATTTTTTTTCCTGTAGTTGTTATCTAACAGCATACAGTAAAGATACTTGAAATAATTGCAGTTTTCTAAAGTTACCAAGGCTTGATTTGTGAACCGAGATGTGATACATCCTGGAGAATGTTCCATGTGCACTTGAGAAAAAAGTGAAATCTACTATTTTGGGATGAAATGCCCAATAGATATGAATTAGGTCCAGCTGGTCCAGTGTATCATTTAAAGCTTGTATCTCCTTATTAATTTTCCATCTGGATGTTCTGTCCACTGGTGTGAGTGGGGTGTTAAAGTCCCCCACTATTACTGTGTTATTGTCAATTTCTTCAAATACATGTTAGCATTTGCCTTCAGAGAAGGCAATGGCACCCCACTCCTGTACTCTTGGCCTGGAAAATCCCATGGATGGAGAAGCCTGGTGGGCTACAGTCCATGGGTCACTAAGAGTTAGACATGACTGAGCAACTTGACTTTCACTTTTCAGTTTCATGCATTGGAGAAGGAAATGGCAACCCACGCCAGTGTTCCTGCCTTGAGAATCCCAGGATGGGGGAGCCTGGTGGGCTGCCGTCTATGAGGTCGCACAGAGTCGGACACGAATGAAGTGACTTAGCAGGAGCAGCAGCATTTGCCTTATGTATTGAGGTGCTCCTATGTTGGGTGCATATATATTTATAATTTTTATATCTTCTTGGATTTGATCCCTTGATCATTATGCAGTGTCCTTCATTAACTCTTGTAATAGTCTTTATTTTAAAGTCTATTTTATCTGATATGAGTATTGCTACTCCCACTTTCTTTTAATTTCCATTTGCATGGAATATCTTTTTCCAACCTCTTACTTTCAGGCTGTATGTTCCCTAGGTCTAAGGTGGATCTCTTGTAGACAGCATATGTAGGGGGGGTCTTATTTTTGTATCCATTCAGCCAATCTGCATCTTTTGGTTGGACCATTTAGTCTGTTTACCTTTAAGGTAATTATTGGTGTGTGTGACCCTATTACCATTTACTTTATTGTTTTAGGTTTGTTTTTGTAGGCCTTTTCTTTCTCTTGTGTTTCAAGAAGTTCCTTTAGCATTTGTTGTAGAGCTGGTTTGGTGGTGCTGAATTCTCTTAACCTTTGCTTGCTTGAAAAGTTTTTGACTTCTCCTTCAAATCTGAATGACATCATTGCTGTATAGAGTAGTCTTGGTTATAGATATTTTCCATTCATCACTTTAAGTATATCTTGCTACTCTCTCTGGCCTACAGATTTTCTGTTGAAAGATCAGCTGTTAGCCTATGGGGATCCCCTTATATGTTATTTGTTGTTTTCCCTTGCTACTTTTAATATTTATTCTTTGTGTTTAATTTTTGTTAGTTTTGCTTACTATGTGTTTTGGTGTGTTTCTCCTTGGGTTTATCCTGTGTCAGAGTCTATGGGCTTCCTGGACTTGGGTGACTATTTCTTTTCCTATGTTAGGGAATTTTTCAATGATAATCACAAATATTTTCTTGTACCCTTTTTATTGTCTTCTTCTGGAACCCCTATAATTTGAATGTTGGTGCACTTAATGTTCAAGAGGTCTCTGTGACTGTCCTCATTTCTTTTTCATTATTTTTTCTTTATTCTGCTCTGTCTCAGTTATTTTCATCATTCTATCTTCTAGCTCACTTATCCATTCTTCTGTCTCAGTTATTTGCCTGTCAGTTCCCTCTAGTGGTATATTTAATCTCAATTATTGATTTTTTCATTGCTGGTTGTTTATTCTTTAATTCTTTCTACATATTTGTGAAACACTTCTTGTATTTTCTTGCTATGTGCCTCCAGTCTATTTATCTGTACCTCCATTTCATTTCCAAAATTTTGGATCATCTTTACTATCATTACTCTGAATTCTTTTTCAGTTAGACTGCTTATTTTCTCATCATTTGTTTTGTCTTGTAGCCTTTTACCATGTTCCTTCATCTACTACATGTTTCTCTAACTTTTCCTTTTAAGTTACTGTGTTTGGGGTCTCCTTTCTGCTGGCTGGAAGGTTGTAGGTCCTCTTAATTGTGGAGTCTGCTCTGTGGATGGTGTTGGCCAGTGCCTTGTGAAATTTTTGTTGTTGGGGAGACTTGTGCCTGTGTTCTGGTGGGTGGAGCTTGATCTTGTCTCTTTGAAGGGCAGTGCCATCTATGTCCAGTAGTGTGTTTTGAGGTGTCTGTGGGCTTGGTATGACTTTGGGCATCCTTTCTGCTAATGGCAGGGTTGTGTTCCTGTTTTGCTAAGGATTTGGCTAGAGGCATCCTGCACTGGAGCTTGCTGGCCTTTGGGTGGTGCTTTGTCTTAGTGTGGACCTTGAGGCCTTTGGTAGATCTCTCACCGATTAATGTTCCATGCTGTCAGGAGTTCTCTAATTGTCCAAAGTGCTAGAATCAGGTCTCCCACCTTGGAGCTTCAAGTCAGACTCCTTATTGCAGCACCAAGACTTCACAGGCCACGCATCACAGAAGACAAAACCCAAGACTAATGGTGAAAGCAACATTCAACATCCAATAATACCCAAAGAAACTCACACACAAAAAAAGAGGGGAAGAAAAAAGGGATAAAAACAGGAGTCAAAAAAGAAGGGAGAATCAGGCAATGAACAAGCCTCTAAGTGAAAATGAATACTAAAAACTAGACTAGCAAAAATACAGAATCAAAAACATTGAAAAAATACATGGGGAAAATGAGATATAACTAATGAGTATTGTAAAAATAGGAAAATAAAATGACTTTATTTAAAACCGAGGTGTTTTAAAAAGAAAAAATGAGGAGGCAGTCCTAAGATGATGGAGGAATAGGACGGGGAGACCACTTTCTCCCCCACAAATTCACCAAGAGAACATTTGAATGCTGAGAAAATTCCACAAAACAACTTCTGAATGCCAGAAGAGGACATCAGGCACCCAGAAAAACAACCCATTGTCTTTGAAAGGAGGTAGGACAAAATATAAAAGATAAAAAGAGAGACAAAAGAGGTAGAGATGGAGCTCCATCCCGGGAAGGGAGTCTTAAAAAAAGGGAGAAGTTTCCAAACACCAGGAAACACTCTCACTGCTGAGTCTGTGGCGAGCCTTGGAACCAGAGAAGGCAACATAATTGGGAGGGAAAATAAATAATTAAAAACTCACAGATTACATGCCCAACAGTAACTCTCACAGGGGAGAAGCAGCACAGCCCAACGGTAACTCCCGCAGCAGAGAAGCAGCACAGACGCCTGCATTCACCACTAGCAAGCGGGGGGCTGGACAGGGAGGCACGGGCTGCATTGCTTAGAGTAAGAATGGGGCCTGAATGCCCTGAGGGCAATCTGAGAGAACTAACTTGGGCTAGCAAACCAGACTGTGGAATAACTACCATGCAAAAAGCCCTAACCTAAGACACCACCAGGCCTGCTCACAGAACAAAGGACTGAGCAGAGCTAGCCAGCTGCAGGTCGGCCCATCCCCCTCTGGTGACAGGCAGACGAGGGCAGCCAGAGCCAGAAGGGGGCAATCATGGCCCCTGAGAGGCATTATCTACCAAACTGCAAGCAGGCTTTGCTGCTAACCAGGACTTCTTGGGATTCTGTATGGTCAACATCTGCCTGAGAAGGTGTTCCAGTTGTATAACCAGAAAACCGAGTGGCAGGGACAGGGGAGGCAATAAATCACAGTGACTGTGCTCGCCAAACACCTGGTCACCTGAGCTGCTCAGACCTGGGAAGGGCACAAAATGTAGGCCCAACCGAGTCTGCGCCTCTGAGGACTACCCAAATACCTGAACCTGAGTGGCTTAGACCTGGGAAGTGCATACAATCCAGGGCCAGCCTCAGACAGTTCCCGGCAGAGCAACCTAGAGCCTAAGCAGTGTAGATGGGGAAAGCACACACGCTGTGAGCAGGGGCAAACCCAGTGTGGCCGAGACACTGCAAACACACGCCAATGTTGTTTTTTTGCAGCATCCCTCCCGCCCCACAGCACGACTTAACATGTGAGCCTAAAAAAGTGTCTCCCACTGCCCCCTTGTGCCAGGGTGGATATTAGACACTGAAGAGACCAGGAAACAGAAGAAGCTAAAACAGAGGGACCCTCCTTGGAAGTGACAGGTGCAATAGATTAAAACCCTGTAGTTAGTACTGACTACATAGGAAGGGGCCTATAGATCTTGAGAAATAAAAGCCGGATCAAAGAATTATCTGAAAATGAACTGACCCCACGCTGCCCACAACACCAGAGAAAGTCCTAGATACATTTTTTACTATTTTTACTATCATTCTTTTAATTTTCATTTTTATAACCTAATATTACTTTGCAAAAAAAGACACCCTATTTTTTAAAGCAAACTTCATATATATATATTATAATTTTTGTGACTTTGTTTTTTTTTTTAAATTTTTCTTTAATATTGTATTTTAGAAAATCCAACCTCTACTCTAGATTTTTTAATCTTTGCTTTTTGGTATTTATTATCAATTTTGTACCTTTAAGAAACCAATCTTCAGTACCCATTTTTACATGGGAGCGAGATTACTGGCTTGACTACTCTCTCCCCCTTTGGACTCTCCTTTTTTCTCCACCAGGTCGCCTCTATCTCCTCCCTCCCCCTTCTCTTTTCTACCCAACTCTGTGAATCTCTTTGTGTGTTAAGAAGCAGTGGAGAACACTTAGGGAACTGACTACTGGCTGGATCTGTCTCTCTCCTTTTGATTCCCCCCCTTTGTCCTCCTGGCCACCTCTGTCTCCTTCCTCCCTCTTCTCATCTCTGTAACTCTGTGAACATCTCTGAGTGGTCGATACTGTGGAGGGCACATAAGGAAGTGATTACTGGCTAGCTTGCTCTCTCCTCTTTTGATTCCACCTCATCTCATCCGGGTCACCTCTATCTCCCTCCTCCCTCTTCCTTCTCCATGTAACTCTGTGAACCTCTCTGGGTGTCCCTCACTGTGGAGAAACTTTTCATCTTTAATGTAGATGTTTTATCAATGGTGCTGTATACATGGAGAAGTCTTGAGGCTACTGTAAAAATAAAACTGAAACCAGAAGCAGGAGGCTTAAGTCCAAATCCTGAGAACACTTGAAACTCCTGACTCCAGGGAACATTAATCGACAGGAGCTCATCAAATGCCTCCATACCTACACTGAAACCAAGCACCACCCAAGGGCCAACAAGTTCCAGAGCAAGACATACCACATGAATTCTCCAGCACCACAGGAACACAGCCCTGCGCTTCAGTATACAGGCTGTTCAAAGTCACTCCAAACCACTGACATCTCATAACTTATTACTGGACACTTCATTGCACTCCAGAGAGAAGAAATCCAGCTCCACCCACCAGAACATGGACACAAGGTTCCCTAACCAGGAAACCTTGATAAGCCACCCATACAACCCCACCCACAGCGAGGAAACTCCACAATAAAGAGAACTCCACAAACTGCCAGAATACAGAAAGGCCACCCCCAAATACAGCAATATAAACAATATGAACAGACAGAGAAATACCCAGCAAGTAAAGGAACAGGATAAAAGCCCACCAAACCAAATGAAAGAGGAGGGATAGGGAATCTACCTGATAAAGAATCCAGAATAATAATAAAAATGACCCAACATCTTGAAAACAAAATAGAATCACAGATAAATAGCCTGGAGACAAGGATTGAGAAGATGCAAGAAAGGTTTCAAAAGGACCTAGAAGAAATAAAAAAGAGACAGTATATAATGAATAATGCAATAAATGAGATCAAAAACACTCTGGAGGGAACAAATAGTAAAATAATGGAGGCAGAAGATAGGATAAGTGTGGGAGAAGATAGAATGGTAGAAATAAATGAATCAGAGAAAGAAAAAAACGAATTTAAAGAAATGAGGACAATCTTAGAGACCTCTCGGACAATGTTAAACACCCCAACATTCGAATCATAGGAGTCCCAGAAGAAAACAAAAAGAAAGACCATGAGAAAATACTTGAGGAGATAATAGTTGAAAACTTCCCTAAAAATGGAGAAGGAAAATATCACCCAAGTCCAAAAAAGCAGAAAGACCCAAACAGGATACACCCAAGGCGAAACACCTCAAGACACATATTAATCAAATTAATAAAGATCAAACACAAAGAACAAATATTAAAAGCAGCCAGGGAAAAACAACAAATAACACACAAAGGGATTCCCATAAGGATAACAGCTGATCTTTCAATAGAAACTCTTCAGGCCAGGAGGGAATGGCAGGCCATACTTAAAGTGATGAAAGAAAATAACCTACAGCCCAGGTTGCTGTACTCAGCAAGGATCTCATTCAATATGAAGGAGAAATCAAAAGCTTTCCAGACAAGCAAAAGCTGAGAGAATTCAGCACCACCAAACTAGCTCTCCAACAAATGCTAAAGGATATTCTCTAGACAGGAAACACAAAAAGGGTGTATAAACTCGAACCCAAAACAATAAAGTAAATGCAACAGGATCATACTTATCAATAATTACCTTAAATGTAAATAGGTTGAATGCCCTAACCAAAAAAAGAGACTGGTAGAATGGATATAAAAATAAGACCCCTATATATGTTGTCTACAACAGACCTCAAAACAAGGGACACATAGCCTGAAAGTGAAGGGCTGGAAAAAGATATTCCATGCAAATAAAGACCAAAAGAAAGCAGGAGTAGCAATACTCATATCAGATAAAATAGACTTCAAAACAAAAGCTGTGAAAAGAGACAAAGAAGGACACTACATAATGATCAAAGGATCAATCCAAGAAGATGTAAAAATTATAAATATATATGCACCCAACATAGGAGCACCACAATATGTAAGACAAATACTAACAAGTATGAAAGGGGGAAATTAACAATAACACAATAATAGTGGGAGACTTTAATACCCCACTCACACCTATGGATAGATCAGCTAAACAGAAAATTAACAAGGAAACACAAAACTTTAAATGATACAATAGACCAGTTAGACCTAATTCATATCTATAAGGACATTTCACCCCCAAAACAATGAATTTCACCTTTTTCTCAAGCACACATGGAACCTTTTCCAGGATAGATCACATCCTGGGCCATAAACCTAGCCTTGGTAGATTCAAAAAATTGAAATCATTCCAAGCATCTTTTCTGACCACAATGCAGTAAGATTAGATCTCAATTACAGGAGAAAAACTATTGAAACTTCCAACATTTGGAGGCTCAACAGCATGCTGCTGAATAACTAACAAATCACAAAAGAAATCAAAAAAGAAATAAAAATATGCATAGAAATGAATGAAAATGAAAACACAACAACCCAAAACCTGTGGGACACTGTAAAAGCAGTGTTAAAGGGAAGGTTCATAGCAATACAGGCATACCTCAAGAAACAATAAAAAAAATCAAATAAATAACCTAACTCTTCACCTAAAGCAACTAGAAAAGGAAGAAATGAAGAACCTCAGGGTTAGTAGAAGGAGAGAAATCTTAAAAATTAGGGCAGAAATAAATGCAAAAGAAACAAAAGAGACCAGAGCAAAAATCAACAAAGGCAAAAGCTGGTTCTTTGAGAGGATAAATAAAATTGACAACCATTAGCCAGACTCATCAAGAAACAAAGGGAGAAAAATCAAATCAGTAAAATTAGGAATGAAAATGGAGAGATCACAACAGACAACACAGAAATACAAAGGATCATAAGAGACTGCTATCAGCAATTAAATGCCAATAAAATGGACAACGTGTAAGAAATGGACAAATTCTTAGAAAAGTACAACTTTCCAAAACTGAACCAGCAAGAAATAGAAAATCTTTACAGACCCATCACAAGCACGGAAATTGAAACTGTAATCAGAAATCTTCCAGCAAAAAAAGCCCAGGTCCAGACGGCTTCATAGCTGAATTCTACCAAAAATTTCGAGAAGAGCTAACACCTATCCTACTCAAACTTTCGAGAAAGTTTCAGAGGAAGGTAAACTTCCAAACTCATTATATGAGGCCACCATCACCCTAATACCAAAACCTTGACAAAGATGCCACACAAAAAAAGGAAAACTACAGGCCAATATCACTGATGAACATAGATGCAAAAATCCTTAACAAAATTCTACCAAACAGAATCTAGCAACATATTAAAAAGATCATACATCATGACCAAGTGGGCTTTATCCCAGGGATGCAAGGATTCTTCAATATTCACAAGTCAATCAATGTGATACACCACATTAACAAACTGAAAAATAAAGTCATATGATTATCTCAATAAATGCAGAGAAAGCCTTTGACAACATTCAATGTCCATTTATGATAAAACTCCCCAGAAAGCAGGAATAGAAGGAACATATCTCAACATAATAAAAGCTATATATGACAAACCCACAGCAAACATTATCCTCAATGCTGAAAATTTGAAAGCCTTTCCCCTAAAGTTAGGAACAAGACAAGGGTGCCCACTCTCACCACTACTATTCAACACAGGTTTGGAAGTTTTGGCAACAGCAATCAGAGCAGAAAAAGCAATAAAAGGAATCCAGATTGCAAAAGAAGAAGTAAAACTCTCACTGTTTGCAGACGACACGATCTCTACATAGAAAGCCCTAAAGACTCCACCAGAAAATTACTAGAGCTAATCAATGAATATAGTAAAGGTGCAGGATATAAAATCAACACACAGAAATCCCTTGCATTCCTATACACTAACAATGAGAAAACAGACAGAGAAATTAAGGAAACAGTTCCATTCACGATTGGCAATGAAAAGAATAAAATACTTAGGAATACATCTACCTAAAAGAAACAAAAGACCGATATATAGAAAACTATGAAACACTGGTGGAAGAAATCAAAGAGGACACTAATAGATGGAGAAATATACCGTGTTCATGGATCAGCAGAATCGATATAGTGAAAATGAGTATACTACCCAAAGCAATCTATAGATTCAGTGCAATTACTATCAAGCTACCAACAGTATTTTTCAGAGAGCTATAACAAATAATTTCACAATTTGTGTGGAAATACAAAAAAGCTTGGTAGCCAAAGTGATCTTGAGAAAGAAGAATGGAAACTAGAGGAATCAACCTGCCTGACTTCAGGCTCTACTACAAAGCCACAGTTTATCAAGACAGTATGGTACTGGCACAAAGACAGAAATATAGATCAATGGAACAAAATAAAATCCACGCACCTATGGACACCTTATCTTTGACAAAGGAGGCAAGAATATAGAATGGAGCAAAGACAGTCTCTTTAACAAGTGGTGCTGGGAAAACTTGTCAACCACTTGTAAAGAATGAAACTAGAACACTTTGTAACACCATACACAAAAATAAACTCAAAATGGATTAAGATCTAAACATAAGACCAGAAACTATAAAACTCCTAGAGGAGAAACATAGGCAAAACACTCTCCGACATAAATCACAGCAGGATCCTCTATGATCCACCTGCCAGAATATTGGAAATAAAAGCAAAAAATAAACAAATGGGACCTAACTAAAATTAAAAGCTTCTGCACAACAAAGGAAACTATAAGCAAGGTGAAAAGACAGCCTTCAGAATGGGAGAAAATAATAACAAATGAAGCAACTGACAAAGAATTAATCTTAAAAATATACAAGCAGTTCATGCAGCTCAATTCCAGAAAAATTAAAGACCAATCAAAAAGTGGGCCAAAGAACTAAACAGACATGTCTCCAAAGAAGACATATGGATGGCTAACAAACACATGAAAAGAAGCTCAACATCACTCATTATCAGAGAAATGCAAATCAAAACCACAATGAGGTACCATTTCATGCCAGTCAGAATGACTTCTATCCGAAAGTCTACAAGCA
>NW_017191419.1:0-10788 GCF_001704415.2 Capra hircus
GTTGGGCTGTGGGCAGGAACCCAGACACGCAGGATCAGGCCCCAAACACCTGCACATGTCTCTGCTGGGGAGGAGAGTGCTAGGAACCTACGTCTGTCATACACTTTCTGGGCACCCAAGGAATCAGCCTCCGTGTGTGCGGGGCTGAAAACCCCAGCCAGGGGCCCTGGGAGCCTGGTGCTCTCGGTGCGGCGCTGATTCTAGGCGGCCTAGAAACCGCTGGAGGAGCCCTGCAGTTGCCCTTCCCTTCCCTCTGACAGAGCTCTCACTGCTGAAGCCCTTGGCAGTGTGCAACCCACCACCCCCTAAGCCCTCCCCAACACGCCTGGCACCTATGTGCAAAGGCAAGGCAGGATTGGAGCTGAGGCAAGGAAGGCACCAGTGGCGTCTCCCAGGCTCGCTCAGACAGCTCCTTCCTGGGGAGGGAGCCTAAAAGCAAGGCAAGTCTGGGCAAGGCGAGCCCCCGGCCGAGCAGCCTCGCGCCAGAAACTCTGCCAGATCGGGCTCTGAGCAGAGCTAGAGCTCTGCCGTACTGGAGGCCACTTAGCTCCGTGCAAGCAGGGCTTTCCTCTTGACTGGGCTCGGCTGCCTCCTCTTCTCCCGAGGAGGCTCGCTACACTGCTGGCTGTGCTCTCGCCTATCAGGCGGCGCGCAGGGCTCCTCCAGCAGGTCTTGCCTCAGGGGCTGCTTCCCCTGAGTTGAGGCTGTGGGCGGGAACCCAGACACGCAGGATAAGGCCCCAACCACCTGCACATGTCTCTGCTGGGGAGGAGAGTGCTAGGGAACCTACGTCTCTCACACACTTTCTAGGCACCCACGGAGTCAGCCTCTGGAGTGTGGGGATGCAAAACCCAGCCAGGGGCCCTTGGAACCTGGTGCTCTCCGTGCGGAGCTTTGTCTGGGCGGCCAAGGAACCGCTGAAGGAGCCCTGCTGTTGCCCTTCGCTTCCCTCTGACAGAGCTTTCACTGCTGGAGCCCTTGGCAGTGTGCAACCCACCAGCCCCTAAGCCCTCCTCAAGGACGCTTGGGACCTAAGTGCAAAGGCAAGGCAGGGGTAGAGCTGAAGCCAGGAAGGCGCCAGTGGCGTTTCCGAGCCTCACACAGCCTGCTCCTTCCTGGGGAGGGAGCCTTAAAGCAAGGCAAGTCTGCGCAAGGCTCGCCTATGGCAGAGCATCTTGGTGCCAGGAACTCTGCCAGATCGGGCCTCTGAACAGAGCTAGAGATCTGCCGTACTGGAGTCGCACTTAGCTTCGTGTAAGCAGGGATTTCAGCTTGACGGGGACTTGCTGCTCCTCTTCCCCCGAGGAGGCTCGCTTCCCTGCTGGCTGTGCACTCGCCTATCAGGCGGGGGCGCAGGGCTCCTCCAGCAGGTCTTGCCTCAGGGGCTGCTTCCCCTGAGTTGGGGCTGTGGGCAGGAACCCAGACACGCAGGATCAGGCCCCAAACACCTGCACATGTCTCTGCTGGGGAGGAGAGTGCTAGGGAACCTACGTCTGTCATACACTTTCTGGGCACCCAAGGAATCAGCCTCCGTGTGTGCGGGGCTGAAAACCCCAGCCAGGGGCCCTGGGAGCCTGGTGCTCTCCGTGTGGCGCTGAATCTGGGCGGCCAAGCAACCGCTGGAGGAGCCCTGCAGTTGCCCTTCCCTTCCCTCTGACAGAATTCTCACTGCTGGAGCCCTTGGCAGTGTGCAACCCACCAGCCCCTAAGCTCTCCTTAAGGAGGACTGGGACCTAAGTGCAAAGGCAAGGCAGGATTGGAGCTGAGGCAAGAAAGGCGCCAGTGGCGACTCCCAGGCTCCTGCTGCCTGCTCCTTCCTGGAGAGGCAGCCTAAAAGCAAGGCAAGTCTGGGCAAGGCTAGCCCCCGGCAGAGCAGCCTCGCGCCAGGAACTCTGCCAGATCGGGGCTCTGAGCAGAGCTAGAGCTCTGCCGTACTGGAGGCGCACTTAGCTCCGTGCAAGCAGGGCTTTCAACTTGACGGGGCTGGGCTGCCTCCTCTTCCCCCGAGGAGGCTCGCTTCCCTGCTGGCTGTGCACTCGCCTATCAGGCGGGGCGCAGGGCTCCTCCAGCAGGTCTTGCCTCAGGGGCTGCTTCCCCTGAGTTGGGGCTGTGGGCAGGAACCCAGACACGCAGGATCAGGCCCCAAACACCTGCACATGTCTCTGCTGGGGAGGAGAGTGCTAGGGAACCTACGTCTGTCATACACTTTCTGGGCACCCAAGGAATCAGCCTCCGTGTGTGCGGGGCTGAAAACCCCAGCCAGGGGCCCTGGGAGCCTGGTGCTCTCGGTGCGGCGCTGATTCTAGGCGGCCTAGAAACCGCTGGAGGAGCCCTGCAGTTGCCCTTCCCTTCCCTCTGACAGAGCTCTCACTGCTGAAGCCCTTGGCAGTGTGCAACCCACCACCCCCTAAGCCCTCCCCAACACGCCTGGCACCTATGTGCAAAGGCAAGGCAGGATTGGAGCTGAGGCAAGGAAGGCACCAGTGGCGTCTCCCAGGCTCGCTCAGACAGCTCCTTCCTGGGGAGGGAGCCTAAAAGCAAGGCAAGTCTGGGCAAGGCGAGCCCCCGGCCGAGCAGCCTCGCGCCAGAAACTCTGCCAGATCGGGGCTCTGAGCAGAGCTAGAGCTCTGCCGTACTGGAGGCCCACTTAGCTCCGTGCAAGCAGGGCTTTCCTCTTGACTGGGCTCGGCTGCCTCCTCTTCTCCCGAGGAGGCTCGCTACACTGCTGGCTGTGCTCTCGCCTATCAGGCGGGCGCGCAGGGCTCCTCCAGCAGGTCTTGCCTCAGGGGCTGCTTCCCCTGAGTTGAGGCTGTGGGCGGGAACCCAGACACGCAGGATAAGGCCCCAACCACCTGCACATGTCTCTGCTGGGGAGGAGAGTGCTAGGGAACCTACGTCTCTCACACACTTTCTAGGCACCCACGGAGTCAGCCTCTGGGAGTGTGGGGATGCAAAACCCAGCCAGGGGCCCTTGGAACCTGGTGCTCTCCGTGCGGAGCTTTGTCTGGGCGGCCAAGGAACCGCTGAAGGAGCCCTGCTGTTGCCCTTCGCTTCCCTCTGACAGAGCTTTCACTGCTGGAGCCCTTGGCAGTGTGCAACCCACCAGCCCCTAAGCCCTCCTCAAGGACGCTTGGGACCTAAGTGCAAAGGCAAGGCAGGGGTAGAGCTGAAGCCAGGAAGGCGCCAGTGGCGTTTCCGAGCCTCACACAGCCTGCTCCTTCCTGGGGAGGGAGCCTTAAAGCAAGGCAAGTCTGCGCAAGGCTCGCCTATGGCAGAGCATCTTGGTGCCAGGAACTCTGCCAGATCGGGCCTCTGAACAGAGCTAGAGATCTGCCGTACTGGAGTCGCACTTAGCTTCGTGTAAGCAGGGATTTCAGCTTGACGGGGACTTGCTGCCTCCTCTTCCCCGAGGAGGCTCGCTTCCCTGCTGGCTGTGCACTCGCCTATCAGGCGGGGCGCAGGGCTCCTCCAGCAGGTCTTGCCTCAGGGGCTGCTTCCCCTGAGTTGGGGCTGTGGCAGGAACCCAGACACGCAGGATCAGGCCCCAAACACCTGCACATGTCTCTGCTGGGGAGGAGAGTGCTAGGGAACCTACGTCTGTCATACACTTTCTGGGCACCCAAGGAATCAGCCTCCGTGTGTGCGGGGCTGAAAACCCCAGCCAGGGGCCCTGGGAGCCTGGTGCTCTCCGTGTGGCGCTGAATCTGGGCGGCCAAGCAACCGCTGGAGGAGCCCTGCAGTTGCCCTTCCCTTCCCTCTGACAGAATTCTCACTGCTGGAGCCCTTGGCAGTGTGCAACCCACCAGCCCCTAAGCTCTCCTTAAGGAGGACTGGGACCTAAGTGCAAAGGCAAGGCAGGATTGGAGCTGAGGCAAGAAAGGCGCCAGTGGCGACTCCCAGGCTCCTGCTGCCTGCTCCTTCCTGGAGAGGCAGCCTAAAAGCAAGGCAAGTCTGGGCAAGGCTAGCCCCGGCAGAGCAGCCTCGCGCCAGGAACTCTGCCAGATCGGGGCTCTGAGCAGAGCTAGAGCTCTGCCGTACTGGAGGCGCACTTAGCTCCGTGCAAGCAGGGCTTTCAACTTGACGGGGCTGGGCTGCCTCCTCTTCCCCCGAGGAGGCTCGCTTCCCTGCTGGCTGTGCACTCGCCTATCAGGCGGGGGGCGCAGGGCTCCTCCAGCAGGTCTTGCCTCAGGGGCTGCTTCCCCTGAGTTGGGGCTGTGGGCAGGAACCCAGACACGCAGGATCAGGCCCCAACACCTGCACATGTCTCTGCTGGGGAGGAGAGTGCTAGGGAACCTACGTCTGTCATACACTTTCTGGGCACCCAAGGAATCAGCCTCCGTGTGTGCGGGGCTGAAAACCCCAGCCAGGGGCCCTGGGAGCCTGGTGCTCTCGGTGCGGCGCTGATTCTAGGCGGCCTAGAAACCGCTGGAGGAGCCCTGCAGTTGCCCTTCCCTTCCCTCTGACAGAGCTCTCACTGCTGAAGCCCTTGGCAGTGTGCAACCCACCACCCCCTAAGCCCTCCCCAACGACGCCTGGCACCTATGTGCAAAGGCAAGGCAGGATTGGAGCTGAGGCAAGGAAGGCACCAGTGGCGTCTCCCAGGCTCGCTCAGACAGCTCCTTCCTGGGGAGGGAGCCTAAAAGCAAGGCAAGTCTGGGCAAGGCGAGCCCCCGGCCGAGCAGCCTCGCGCCAGAAACTCTGCCAGATCGGGGCTCTGAGCAGAGCTAGAGCTCTGCCGTACTGGAGGCCCACTTAGCTCCGTGCAAGCAGGGCTTTCCTCTTGACTGGGCTCGGCTGCCTCCTCTTCTCCCGAGGAGGCTCGCTACACTGCTGGCTGTGCTCTCGCCTATCAGGCGGGCGCGCAGGGCTCCTCCAGCAGGTCTTGCCTCAGGGGCTGCTTCCCCTGAGTTGAGGCTGTGGGCGGGAACCCAGACACGCAGGATAAGGCCCCAACCACCTGCACATGTCTCTGCTGGGGAGGAGAGTGCTAGGGAACCTACGTCTCTCACACACTTTCTAGGCACCCACGGAGTCAGCCTCTGGGAGTGTGGGGATGCAAAACCCAGCCAGGGGCCCTTGGAACCTGGTGCTCTCCGTGCGGAGCTTTGTCTGGGCGGCCAAGGAACCGCTGAAGGAGCCCTGCTGTTGCCCTTCGCTTCCCTCTGACAGAGCTTTCACTGCTGGAGCCCTTGGCAGTGTGCAACCCACCAGCCCCTAAGCCCTCCTCAAGGACGCTTGGGACCTAAGTGCAAAGGCAAGGCAGGGGTAGAGCTGAAGCCAGGAAGGCGCCAGTGGCGTTTCCGAGCCTCACACAGCCTGCTCCTTCCTGGGGAGGGAGCCTTAAAGCAAGGCAAGTCTGCGCAAGGCTCGCCTATGGCAGAGCATCTTGGTGCCAGGAACTCTGCCAGATCGGGCCTCTGAACAGAGCTAGAGATCTGCCGTACTGGAGTCGCACTTAGCTTCGTGTAAGCAGGGATTTCAGCTTGACGGGGACTTGCTGCCTCCTCTTCCCCCGAGGAGGCTCGCTTCCCTGCTGGCTGTGCACTCGCCTATCAGGCGGGGGCGCAGGGCTCCTCCAGCAGGTCTTGCCTCAGGGGCTGCTTCCCCTGAGTTGGGGCTGTGGGCAGGAACCCAGACACGCAGGATCAGGCCCCAAACACCTGCACATGTCTCTGCTGGGGAGGAGAGTGCTAGGGAACCTACGTCTGTCATACACTTTCTGGGCACCCAAGGAATCAGCCTCCGTGTGTGCGGGGCTGAAAACCCCAGCCAGGGGCCCTGGGAGCCTGGTGCTCTCCGTGTGGCGCTGAATCTGGGCGGCCAAGCAACCGCTGGAGGAGCCCTGCAGTTGCCCTTCCCTTCCCTCTGACAGAATTCTCACTGCTGGAGCCCTTGGCAGTGTGCAACCCACCAGCCCCTAAGCTCTCCTTAAGGAGGACTGGGACCTAAGTGCAAAGGCAAGGCAGGATTGGAGCTGAGGCAAGAAAGGCGCCAGTGGCGACTCCCAGGCTCCTGCTGCCTGCTCCTTCCTGGAGAGGCAGCCTAAAAGCAAGGCAAGTCTGGGCAAGGCTAGCCCCCGGCAGAGCAGCCTCGCGCCAGGAACTCTGCCAGATCGGGGCTCTGAGCAGAGCTAGAGCTCTGCCGTACTGGAGGCGCACTTAGCTCCGTGCAAGCAGGGCTTTCAACTTGACGGGGCTGGCTGCCTCCTCTTCCCCGAGGAGGCTCGCTTCCCTGCTGGCTGTGCACTCGCCTATCAGGCGGGGGCGCAGGGCTCCTCCAGCAGGTCTTGCCTCAGGGGCTGCTTCCCCTGAGTTGGGGCTGTGGGCAGGAACCCAGACACGCAGGATCAGGCCCCAACCACCTGCACATGTCTCTGCTGGGGAGGAGAGTGCTAGGGAACCTACGTCTGTCATACACTTTCTGGGCACCCAAGGAATCAGCCTCCGTGTGTGCGGGGCTGAAAACCCCAGCCAGGGGCCCTGGGAGCCTGGTGCTCTCGGTGCGGCGCTGATTCTAGGCGGCCTAGAAACCGCTGGAGGAGCCCTGCAGTTGCCCTTCCCTTCCCTCTGACAGAGCTCTCACTGCTGAAGCCCTTGGCAGTGTGCAACCCACCACCCCTAAGCCCTCCCAACGACGCCTGGCACCTATGTGCAAAGGCAAGGCAGGATTGGAGCTGAGGCAAGGAAGGCACCAGTGGCGTCTCCCAGGCTCGCTCAGACAGCTCCTTCCTGGGAGGGAGCCTAAAAGCAAGGCAAGTCTGGGCAAGGCGAGCCCCCGGCCGAGCAGCCTCGCGCCAGAAACTCTGCCAGATCGGGGCTCTGAGCAGAGCTAGAGCTCTGCCGTACTGGAGGCCCACTTAGCTCCGTGCAAGCAGGGCTTTCCTCTTGACTGGGCTCGGCTGCCTCCTCTTCTCCCGAGGAGGCTCGCTACACTGCTGGCTGTGCTCTCGCCTATCAGGCGGCGCGCAGGGCTCCTCCAGCAGGTCTTGCCTCAGGGGCTGCTTCCCCTGAGTTGAGGCTGTGGGCGGGAACCCAGACACGCAGGATAAGGCCCCAACCACCTGCACATGTCTCTGCTGGGGAGGAGAGTGCTAGGGAACCTACGTCTCTCACACACTTTCTAGGCACCCACGGAGTCAGCCTCTGGAGTGTGGGGATGCAAAACCCAGCCAGGGGCCCTTGGAACCTGGTGCTCTCCGTGCGGAGCTTTGTCTGGGCGGCCAAGGAACCGCTGAAGGAGCCCTGCTGTTGCCCTTCGCTTCCCTCTGACAGAGCTTTCACTGCTGGAGCCCTTGGCAGTGTGCAACCCACCAGCCCCTAAGCCCTCCTCAAGGACGCTTGGGACCTAAGTGCAAAGGCAAGGCAGGGTAGAGCTGAAGCCAGGAAGGCGCCAGTGGCGTTTCCGAGCCTCACACAGCCTGCTCCTTCCTGGGGAGGGAGCCTTAAAGCAAGGCAAGTCTGCGCAAGGCTCGCCTATGGCAGAGCATCTTGGTGCCAGGAACTCTGCCAGATCGGGCCTCTGAACAGAGCTAGAGATCTGCCGTACTGGAGTCGCACTTAGCTTCGTGTAAGCAGGGATTTCAGCTTGACGGGGACTTGCTGCCTCCTCTTCCCCCGAGGAGGCTCGCTTCCCTGCTGGCTGTGCACTCGCCTATCAGGCGGGGGCGCAGGGCTCCTCCAGCAGGTCTTGCCTCAGGGGCTGCTTCCCCTGAGTTGGGGCTGTGGGCAGGAACCCAGACACGCAGGATCAGGCCCCAAACACCTGCACATGTCTCTGCTGGGGAGGAGAGTGCTAGGGAACCTACGTCTGTCATACACTTTCTGGGCACCCAAGGAATCAGCCTCCGTGTGTGCGGGGCTGAAAACCCCAGCCAGGGGCCCTGGGAGCCTGGTGCTCTCCGTGTGGCGCTGAATCTGGGCGGCCAAGCAACCGCTGGAGGAGCCCTGCAGTTGCCCTTCCCTTCCCTCTGACAGAATTCTCACTGCTGGAGCCCTTGGCAGTGTGCAACCCACCAGCCCCTAAGCTCTCCTTAAGGAGGACTGGGACCTAAGTGCAAAGGCAAGGCAGGATTGGAGCTGAGGCAAGAAGGGCCAGTGGCGACTCCCAGGCTCCTGCTGCCTGCTCCTTCCTGGAGAGGCAGCCTAAAAGCAAGGCAAGTCTGGGCAAGGCTAGCCCCGCAGAGCAGCCTCGCGCCAGGAACTCTGCCAGATCGGGGCTCTGAGCAGAGCTAGAGCTCTGCCGTACTGGAGGCGCACTTAGCTCCGTGCAAGCAGGGCTTTCAACTTGACGGGGCTGGGCTGCCTCCTCTTCCCCCGAGGAGGCTCGCTTCCCTGCTGGCTGTGCACTCGCCTATCAGGCGGGGGCGCAGGGCTCCTCCAGCAGGTCTTGCCTCAGGGCTGCTTCCCCTGAGTTGGGGCTGTGGGCAGGAACCCAGACACGCAGGATCAGGCCCCAAACACCTGCACATGTCTCTGCTGGGGAGGAGAGTGCTAGGGAACCTACGTCTGTCATACACTTTCTGGCACCCAAGGAATCAGCCTCCGTGTGTGCGGGGCTGAAAACCCAGCCAGGGCCCTGGAGCCTGGTGCTCTCGGTGCGGCGCTGATTCTAGGCGGCCTAGAAACCGCTGGAGGAGCCCTGCAGTTGCCCTTCCCTTCCCTCTGACAGAGCTCTCACTGCTGAAGCCCTTGGCAGTGTGCAACCCCACCCCCCTAAGCCCTCCCCAACGACGCCTGGCACCTATGTGCAAAGGCAAGGCAGGATTGGAGCTGAGGCAAGGAAGGCACCAGTGGCGTCTCCCAGGCTCGCTCAGACAGCTCCTTCCTGGGGAGGGAGCCTAAAAGCAAGGCAAGTCTGGGCAAGGCGAGCCCCCGGCCGAGCAGCCTCGCGCCAGAAACTCTGCCAGATCGGGGCTCTGAGCAGAGCTAGAGCTCTGCCGTACTGGAGGCCCACTTAGCTCCGTGCAAGCAGGGCTTTCCTCTTGACTGGGCTCGGCTGCCTCCTCTTCTCCCGAGGAGGCTCGCTACACTGCTGGCTGTGCTCTCGCCTATCAGGCGGCGCGCAGGGCTCCTCCAGCAGGTCTTGCCTCAGGGGCTGCTTCCCCTGAGTTGAGGCTGTGGGCGGAACCCAGACACGCAGGATAAGGCCCCAACCACCTGCACATGTCTCTGCTGGGGAGGAGAGTGCTAGGGAACCTACGTCTCTCACACACTTTCTAGGCACCCACGGAGTCAGCCTCTGGGAGTGTGGGGATGCAAAACCCAGCCAGGGGCCCTTGGAACCTGGTGCTCTCCGTGCGGAGCTTTGTCTGGGCGGCCAAGGAACCGCTGAAGGAGCCCTGCTGTTGCCCTTCGCTTCCCTCTGACAGAGCTTTCACTGCTGGAGCCCTTGGCAGTGTGCAACCCACCAGCCCTAAGCCCTCCTCAAGGACGCTTGGACCTAAGTGCAAAGGCAAGGCAGGGGTAGAGCTGAAGCCAGGAAGGCGCCAGTGGCGTTTTCCGAGCCTCACACAGCCTGCTCCTTCCTGGGGAGGGAGCCTTAAAGCAAGGCAAGTCTGCGCAAGGCTCGCCTATGGCAGAGCATCTTGGTGCCAGGAACTCTGCCAGATCGGCCTCTGAACAGAGCTAGAGATCTGCCGTACTGGAGTCGCACTTAGCTTCGTGTAAGCAGGGATTTCAGCTTGACGGGACTTGCTGCCTCCTCTTCCCCCGAGGAGGCTCGCTTCCCTGCTGGCTGTGCACTCGCCTATCAGGCGGGGCGCAGGGCTCCTCCAGCAGGTCTTGCCTCAGGGGCTGCTTCCCCTGAGTTGGGGCTGTGGGCAGGAACCCAGACACGCAGGATCAGGCCCCAAACACCTGCACATGTCTCTGCTGGGGAGGAGAGTGCTAGGGAACCTACGTCTGTCATACACTTTCTGGGCACCCAAGGAATCAGCCTCCGTGTGTGCGGGGCTGAAAACCCCAGCCAGGGCCCTGGGAGCCTGGTGCTCTCCGTGTGGCGCTGAATCTGGGCGGCCAAGCAACCGCTGGAGGAGCCCTGCAGTTGCCCTTCCCTTCCCTCTGACAGAATTCTCACTGCTGGAGCCCTTGGCAGTGTGCAACCCACCAGCCCCTAAGCTCTCCTTAAGGAGGACTGGGACCTAAGTGCAAAGGCAAGGCAGGATTGGAGCTGAGGCAAGAAAGGCGCCAGTGGCGACTCCCAGGCTCCTGCTGCCTGCTCCTTCCTGGAGAGCAGCCTAAAAGCAAGGCAAGTCTGGGCAAGGCTAGCCCCCGGCAGAGCAGCCTCGCGCAGGAACTCTGCCAGATCGGGGCTCTGAGCAGAGCTAGAGCTCTGCCGTACTGGAGGCGCACTTAGCTCCGTGCAAGCAGGGCTTTCAACTTGACGGGCTGGCTGCCTCCTCTTCCCCGAGGAGGCTCGCTTCCCTGCTGGCTGTGCACTCGCCTATCAGGCGGGGGCGCAGGGCTCCTCCAGCAGGTCTTGCTCAGGGGCTGCTTCCCCTGAGTTGGGGCTGTGGGCAGGAACCCAGACACGCAGGATCAGGCCCCAACCACCTGCACATGTCTCTGCTGGGGAGGAGAGTGCTAGGGAACTACGTCTGTCATACACTTTCTGGGCACCAAGGAATCAGCCTCCGTGTGTGCGGGGCTGAAAACCCAGCCAGGGGCCCTGGAGCCTGGTGCTCTCGGTGCGGCGCTGATTCTAGGCGGCCTAGAAACCGCTGGAGGAGCCCTGCAGTTGCCCTTCCTTCCCTCTGACAGAGCTCTCACTGCTGAAGCCCTTGGCAGTGTG
>NW_017191420.1:0-10788 GCF_001704415.2 Capra hircus
GTGAGAATTCTGTCAGAGGAAGGGAAGGGCAACTGCAGGGCTCCTCCAGCGGTTGCTTGGCCGCCCAGATTCAGCGCCACACGAGAGCACCAGGCTCCCAGGTCCCCTGGCTGGGGTTTTCAGCCCCGGCACACACGGAGGCTGATTCCTTGGGTGCCCAGAAAGTGTATGACAGACGTAGGTTCCTAGCACTCTCCTCCCCAGCAGAGACATGTGCAGGTGTTTGGGCCTGATCCTGCGTGTCTGGGTTCCTGCCCACAGCCCCAACTCAGGGGAAGCAGCCCCTGAGGCAAGACCTGCTGGAGGAGCCCTGCGCCCCCGCCGATAGGCGAGTGCACAGCCAGCAGGGAAGCGAGCCTCCTCGGGGGAAGAGGAGGCAGCAAAGTCCCGTCAAGCTGAAATCCCTGCTTCACGAAGCTAAGTGCGACTCCAGTACGGCAGATCTCTAGCTCTGTTCAGAGGCCCGATCTGGCAGAGTTCCTGGCACCAAGATGCTCTGCCATAGGCGAGCCTTGCGCAGACTTGCCTTGCTTTAAGGCTCCCTCCCCAGGAAGGAGCAGCGCTGTGTGAGGCTGGAAACGCCACTGGCGCCTTCCTGGCTTCAGCTCTACCCTGCCTTGCCTTTGCACTTAGGTCCCAAGCGTCCTTGAGGAGGCTTAGGGGCTGGTGGGTTGCACACTGCCAAGGGCTCCAGCAGTGAAAGCTCTGTCAGAGGGAAGCGAAGGGCAACAGCAGGGCTCCTTCAGCGGTTCCTTGGCCGCCCAGACAAAGCTCCGCACGGAGAGCACCAGGTTCCAAGGGCCCTGGCTGGGTTTGCATCCCCACACTCCCAGAGGCTGACTCCGTGGGTGCCTAGAAAGTGTGTGAGAGACGTAGGTTCCCTAGCACTCTCCTCCCCAGCAGAGACATGTGCAGGTGGTTGGGGCTTATCCTGCGTGTCTGGGTTCCCGCCCACAGCCTCAACTCAGGGGAAGCAGCCGAGGCAAGACCTGCTGGAGGAGCCCTGCGCGCCCGCCTGATAGGCGAGAGCACAGCCAGCAGTGTAGCGAGCCTCCTCGGAGAAGAGGAGGCAGCGAGCCCAGTCAAGAGGAAAGCCCTGCTTGCACGGAGCTAAGTGGGCCTCCAGTACGGCAGAGCTCTAGCTCTGCTCAGAGCCCCGATCTGGCAGAGTTTCTGGCGCGAGGCTGCTCGGCCGGGGGCTCGCCTTGCCCAGACTTGCCTTGCTTTTAGGCTCCCTCCCCAGGAAGGAGCTGTCTGAGCGAGCCTGGGAGACGCCACTGGTGCCTTCCTTGCCTCAGCTCCAATCCTGCCTTGCCTTTGCACATAGGTGCCAGGCGTTTGGGAGGCTTAGGGGTGGTGGGTTTGCACACTGCCAAGGGCTTCAGCAGTGAGAGCTCTGTCAGAGGGAAGGGAAGGGCAACTGCAGGGCTCCTCCAGCGGTTGGCCGCCTAGAATCAGCGCCGCACCGAGAGCACCAGGCTCCCAGGGCCCCTGGCTGGGTTTTCAGCCCCGCACACACGGAGGCTGATTCCTTGGGTGCCCAGAAAGTGTATGACAGACGTAGGTTCCCTAGCACTCTCCTCCCCAGCAGAGACATGTGCAGGTGTTGGGGCCTGATCCTGCGTGTCTGGGTTCCTGCCCACAGCCCAACTCAGGGGAAGCAGCCCCTGAGGCAAGACCTGCTGGAGGAGCCCTGCGCCCCGCCTGATAGGCGAGTGCACAGCCAGCAGGGAAGCGAGCCTCCTCGGGGAAGAGGAGGCAGCCCAGCCCCGTCAAGTTGAAAGCCCTGCTTGCACGGAGCTAAGTGCGCCTCCAGTACGGCAGAGCTCTAGCTCTGCTCAGAGCCCGATCTGGCAGAGTTCCTGGCGCGAGGCTGCTCTGCCGGGGGCTAGCCTTGCCCAGACTTGCCTTGCTTTTAGGCTGCCTCTCCAGGAAGGAGCAGCAGGAGCCTGGGAGTCGCCACTGGCGCCTTTCTTGCCTCAGCTCCAATCCTGCCTTGCCTTTGCACTTAGGTCCAGTCCTCCTTAAGGAGAGCTTAGGGGCTGGTGGGTTGCACACTGCCAAGGGCTCCAGCAGTGAGAATCTGTCAGAGGGAAGGGAAGGGCAACTGCAGGGCTCCTCCAGCGGTTGCTTGGCCGCCCAGATTCAGCGCCACACGGAGAGCACCAGGCTCCCAGGGCCCCTGGCTGGGGTTTTCAGCCCCGCACACACGGAGGCTGATTCCTTGGGTGCCCAGAAAGTGTATGACAGACGTAGGTTCCCTAGCACTCTCCTCCCCAGCAGAGACATGTGCAGGTGGTTGGGGCCTGATCCTGCGTGTCTGGGTTCCTGCCCACAGCCCCAACTCAGGGGAAGCAGCCCCTGAGGCAAGACCTGCTGGAGGAGCCCTGCGCCCCGCCTGATAGGCGAGTGCACAGCCAGCAGGGAGCGAGCCTCCTCGGGGGAAGAGGAGGCAGCCCAGCCCCGTCAAGAGGAAAGCCCTGCTTGCACGGAGCTAAGTGCGCCTCCAGTACGGCAGAGCTCTAGCTCTGCTCAGAGCCCCGATCTGGCAGAGTTCCTGGCGCGAGGCTGCTCTGCGGGGGCTAGCCTTGCCCAGACTTGCCTTGCTTTAGGCTGCCTCCCAGGAAGGAGCAGCAGCAGGAGCTGGAGTCGCCACTGGCGCCTTCCTTGCCTCAGCTCCAATCCTGCCTTGCCTTTGCACTTAGGTCCCAGTCCTCCTTAAGGAGGGCTTAGGGGCTGGTGGGTTGCACACTGCCAAGGGCTCCAGCAGTGAGAACTCTGTCAGAGGAAGGGAAGGGCAACTGCAGGGCTCCTCCAGCGGTTTCTTGGCCGCCCAGATTCAGCGCCGCACGGAGAGCACCAGGCTCCCAGGGCCCCTGGCTGGGGTTTTCAGCCCCGCACACACGGAGGCTGATTCCTTGGGTGCCCAGAAAGTGTATGACAGACGTAGGTTCCCTAGCACTCTCCTCCCCAGCAGAGACATGTGCAGGTGTTTGGGGCCTGATCCTGCGTGTCTGGGTTCCTGCCACAGCCCCAACTCAGGGGAAGCAGCCCCTGAGGCAAGACCTGCTGGAGGAGCCCTGCGCCCCGCCTGATAGGCGAGTGCACAGCCAGCAGGGAAGCGAGCCTCCTCGGGGAAGAGGAGGCAGCCCAGCCCCGTCAAGTTGAAAGCCCTGCTTGCACGGAGCTAAGTGCGCCTCCAGTACGGCAGAGCTCTAGCTCTGCTCAGAGCCCCGATCTGGCAGAGTTCCTGGCGCGAGGCTGCTCTGCCGGGGGGCTAGCCTTGCCCAGACTTGCCTTGCTTTTAGGCTGCCTCTCCAGGAAGGAGCAGGCAGCAGGAGCCTGGGAGTCGCCACTGGCGCCTTTCTTGCCTCAGCTCCAATCCTGCCTTGCCTTTGCACTTAGGTCCCAGTCCTCCTTAAGGAGAGCTTAGGGGCTGGTGGGTTGCACACTGCCAAGGGCTCCAGCAGTGAGAATTCTGTCAGAGGGAAGGGAGGGGCAACTGCAGGGCTCCTCCAGCGGTTGCTTGGCCGCCCAGATTCAGCGCCACACGGAGCAGCACCAGGCTCCCAGGTCCCCTGGCTGGGGTTTTCAGCCCCGCACACACGGAGGCTGATTCCTTGGGTGCCCAGAAAGTGTATGACAGACGTAGGTTCCCTAGCACTCTCCTCCCCAGCAGAGACATGTGCAGGTGTTTGGGGCCTGATCCTGCGTGTCTGGGCTTCCTGCCCACAGCCCCAACTCAGGGGAAGCAGCCCCTGAGGCAAGACCTGCTGGAGGAGCCCTGCGCCCCCGCCTGATAGGCGAGTGCACAGCCAGCAGGGAAGCGAGCCTCCTCGGGGGAAGAGGAGGCAGCAAGTCCCCGTCAAGCTGAAATCCCTGCTTACCACGAAGCTAAGTGCGACTCCAGTACGGCAGATCTCTAGCTCTGTTCAGAGGCCCGATCTGGCAGAGTTCCTGGCACCAAGATGCTCTGCCATAGGCGAGCCTTGCGCAGACTTGCCTTGCTTTAAGGCTCCCTCCCCAGGAAGGAGCAGGCTGTGTGAGGCTCGGAAACGCCACTGGCGCCTTCCTGGCTTCAGTTCTACCCCTGCCTTGCCTTTGCACTTAGGTCCCAAGCGTCCTTGACGGAGGGCTTAGGGGCTGGTGGGTTGCACACTGCCAAGGGCTCCAGCAGTGAAAGCTCTGTCAGAGGGAAGCGAAGGGCAACAGCAGGGCTCCTTCAGCGGTTCCTTGGCCGCCCAGACAAAGCTCCGCACGGAGAGCACCAGGTTCCAAGGGCCCCTGGCTGGGTTTTGCATCCCCACACTCCCAGAGGCTGACTCCGTGGGTGCCTAGAAAGTGTGTGAGAGACGTAGGTTCCCTAGCACTCTCCTCCCCAGCAGAGACATGTGCAGGTGATTGGGGCCTGATCCTGCGTGTCTGGGTTCCCGCCCACAGGCCTCAACTCAGGGGAAGCAGCCCCTGAGGCAAGACCTGCTGGAGGAGCCCTGCGCGCCCGCCTGATAGGCGAGAGCACAGCCAGCAGTGTAGCGAGCCTCCTCGGGAGAAGAGGAGGCAGCCGAGCCAGTCAAGAGGAAAGCCCTGCTTGCACGGAGCTAAGTGGCCTCCAGTACGGCAGAGCTCTAGCTCTGCTCAGAGCCCCGATCTGGCAGAGTTTCTGGCGCGAGGCTGCTCGCCGGGGCTCGCCTTGCCCAGACTTGCCTTGCTTTTAGGCTCCCTCCCAGGAAGGAGCTGTCTGAGCGAGCCTGGGAGACGCCACTGTGCCTTCCTTGCCTCAGCTCCAATCCTGCCTTGCCTTTGCACATAGGTGCCAGGCGTGGTTGGGAGGGCTTAGGGGGTGGTGGGTTGCACACTGCCAAGGGCTTCAGCAGTGAGAGCTCTGTCAGAGGAAAGGGAAGGGCAACTGCAGGGCTCCTCCAGCGGTTTCTAGGCCGCCTAGAATCAGCGCCGCACCGAGAGCACCAGGCTCCCAGGGCCCCTGGCTGGGGTTTTCAGCCCCGCACACACGGAGGCTGATTCCTTGGGTGCCCAGAAAGTGTATGACAGACGTAGGTTCCCTAGCACTCTCCTCCCCAGCAGAGACATGTGCAGGTGGTTGGGGCCTGATCCTGCGTGTCTGGGTTCCTGCCCACAGCCCAACTCAGGGGAAGCAGCCCCTGAGGCAAGACCTGCTGGAGGAGCCCTGCGCCCCCGCCTGATAGGCGAGCACAGCCAGCAGGGAAGCGAGCCTCCTCGGGGGAAGAGGAGGCAGCCCAGCCCCGTCAAGTTGAAAGCCCTGCTTGCACGGAGCTAAGTGCGCCTCCAGTACGGCAGAGCTCTAGCTCTGCTCAGAGCCCCGATCTGGCAGAGTTCCTGGCGCGAGGCTGCTCTGCCGGGGGCTAGCCTTGCCCAGACTTGCCTTGCTTTTAGGCTGCCTCTCCAGGAAGGAGCAGGCAGCAGGAGCCTGGGAGTCGCCACTGGCGCCTTTCTTGCCTCAGCTCCAATCCTGCCTTGCCTTTGCACTTAGGTCCCAGTCCTCCTTAAGGAGAGCTTAGGGGCTGGTGGGTTGCACACTGCCAAGGGCTCCAGCAGTGAGAATTCTGTCAGAGGGAAGGGAAGGGCAACTGCAGGGCTCCTCCAGCGGTTGCTTGGCCGCCCAGATTCAGCGCCACACGGAGAGCACCAGGCTCCCAGGGCCCCTGGCTGGGGTTTTCAGCCCCGCACACACGGAGGCTGATTCCTTGGGTGCCCAGAAAGTGTATGACAGACGTAGGTTCCCTAGCACTCTCCTCCCCAGCAGAGACATGTGCAGGTGTTTGGGGCCTGATCCTGCGTGTCTGGGTTCCTGCCCACAGCCCCAACTCAGGGGAAGCAGCCCCTGAGGCAAGACCTGCTGGAGGAGCCCTGCGCCCCCGCCTGATAGGCGAGTGCACAGCCAGCAGGGAAGCGAGCCTCCTCGGGGAAGAGGAGGCAGCAAGTCCCCGTCAAGCTGAAATCCCTGCTTACACGAAGCTAAGTGCGACTCCAGTACGGCAGATCTCTAGCTCTGTTCAGAGGCCCGATCTGGCAGAGTTCCTGGCACCAAGATGCTCTGCCATAGGCGAGCCTTGCGCAGACTTGCCTTGCTTTAAGGCTCCCTCCCCAGGAAGGAGCAGGCTGTGTGAGGCTCGGAAACGCCACTGGCGCCTTCCTGGCTTCAGCTCTACCCCTGCCTTGCCTTTGCACTTAGGTCCCAAGCGTCCTTGAGGAGGGCTTAGGGGCTGGTGGGTTGCACACTGCCAAGGGCTCCAGCAGTGAAAGCTCTGTCAGAGGGAAGCGAAGGGCAACAGCAGGGCTCCTTCAGCGGTTCCTTGGCCGCCCAGACAAAGCTCCGCACGGAGAGCACCAGGTTCCAAGGGCCCCTGGCTGGGTTTTGCATCCCCACACTCCCAGAGGCTGACTCCGTGGGTGCCTAGAAAGTGTGTGAGAGACGTAGGTTCCCTAGCACTCTCCTCCCCAGCAGAGACATGTGCAGGTGGTTGGGGCCTTATCCTGCGTGTCTGGGTTCCCGCCCACAGCCTCAACTCAGGGGAAGCAGCCCCTGAGGCAAGACCTGCTGGAGGAGCCCTGCGCGCCCGCCTGATAGGCGAGAGCACAGCCAGCAGTGTAGCGAGCCTCCTCGGGAGAAGAGGAGGCAGCCGAGCCCAGTCAAGAGGAAAGCCCTGCTTGCACGGAGCTAAGTGGGCCTCCAGTACGGCAGAGCTCTAGCTCTGCTCAGAGCCCCGATCTGGCAGAGTTTCTGGCGCGAGGCTGCTCGGCCGGGGCTCGCCTTGCCCAGACTTGCCTTGCTTTTAGGCTCCCTCCCCAGGAAGGAGCTGTCTGAGCGAGCCTGGGAGACGCCACTGGTGCCTTCCTTGCCTCAGCTCCAATCCTGCCTTGCCTTTGCACATAGGTGCCAGGCGTGGTTGGGGAGGGCTTAGGGGGTGGTGGGTTGCACACTGCCAAGGGCTTCAGCAGTGAGAGCTCTGTCAGAGGGAAGGGAAGGGCAACTGCAGGGCTCCTCCAGCGGTTTCTAGGCCGCCTAGAATCAGCGCCGCACCGAGAGCACCAGGCTCCCAGGGCCCCTGGCTGGGGTTTTCAGCCCCGCACACACGGAGGCTGATTCCTTGGGTGCCCAGAAAGTGTATGACAGACGTAGGTTCCCTAGCACTCTCCTCCCCAGCAGAGACATGTGCAGGTGTTGGGGCCTGATCCTGCGTGTCTGGGTTCCTGCCCACAGCCCCAACTCAGGGGAAGCAGCCCCTGAGGCAAGACCTGCTGGAGGAGCCCTGCGCCCCGCCTGATAGGCGAGTGCACAGCCAGCAGGGAAGCGAGCCTCCTCGGGGGAAGAGGAGGCAGCCCAGCCCCGTCAAGTTGAAAGCCCTGCTTGCACGGAGCTAAGTGCGCCTCCAGTACGGCAGAGCTCTAGCTCTGCTCAGAGCCCCGATCTGGCAGAGTTCCTGGCGCGAGGCTGCTCTGCCGGGGGCTAGCCTTGCCCAGACTTGCCTTGCTTTTAGGCTGCCTCTCCAGGAAGGAGCAGGCAGCAGGAGCCTGGGAGTCGCCACTGGCGCCTTTCTTGCCTCAGCTCCAATCCTGCCTTGCCTTTGCACTTAGGTCCCAGTCCTCCTTAAGGAGAGCTTAGGGGCTGGTGGGTTGCACACTGCCAAGGGCTCCAGCAGTGAGAATTCTGTCAGAGGGAAGGGAAGGGCAACTGCAGGGCTCCTCCAGCGGTTGCTTGGCCGCCCAGATTCAGCGCCACACGGAGAGCACCAGGCTCCCAGGCCCCTGGCTGGGGTTTTCAGCCCCGCACACACGGAGGCTGATTCCTTGGGTGCCCAGAAAGTGTATGACAGACGTAGGTTCCCTAGCACTCTCCTCCCCAGCAGAGACATGTGCAGGTGTTTGGGGCCTGATCCTGCGTGTCTGGGTTCCTGCCCACAGCCCCAACTCAGGGGAAGCAGCCCCTGAGGCAAGACCTGCTGGAGGAGCCCTGCGCCCCGCCTGATAGGCGAGTGCACAGCCAGCAGGGAAGCGAGCCTCCTCGGGGGAAGAGGAGGCAGCAAGTCCCCGTCAAGCTGAAATCCCTGCTTACACGAAG
The DNA here is from genome assembly GCF_001704415.2 of Capra hircus. Lineage (NCBI taxonomy): Eukaryota > Metazoa > Chordata > Mammalia > Artiodactyla > Bovidae > Capra > Capra hircus. Next base: position 8,099 of record NW_017191420.1, read on the forward strand.
CTAAGTGCGACTCCAGTACGGCAGATCTCTAGCTCTGTTCAGAGGCCCGATCTGGCAGAGTTCCTGGCACCAAGATGCTCTGCCATAGGCGAGCCTTGCGCAGACTTGCCTTGCTTTAAGGCTCCCTCCCCAGGAAGGAGCAGGCTGTGTGAGGCTCGGAAACGCCACTGGCGCCTTCCTGGCTTCAGCTCTACCCCTGCCTTGCCTTTGCACTTAGGTCCCAAGCGTCCTTGAGGAGGGCTTAGGGGCTGGTGGGTTGCACACTGCCAAGGGCTCCAGCAGTGAAAGCTCTGTCAGAGGGAAGCGAAGGGCAACAGCAGGGCTCCTTCAGCGGTTCCTTGGCCGCCCAGACAAAGCTCCGCACGGAGAGCACCAGGTTCCAAGGGCCCCTGGCTGGGTTTTGCATCCCCACACTCCCAGAGGCTGACTCCGTGGGTGCCTAGAAAGTGTGTGAGAGACGTAGGTTCCCTAGCACTCTCCTCCCCAGCAGAGACATGTGCAGGTGGTTGGGGCCTTATCCTGCGTGTCTGGGTTCCGCCCACAGCCTCAACTCAGGGGAAGCAGCCCCTGAGGCAAGACCTGCTGGAGGAGCCCTGCGCGCCCGCCTGATAGGCGAGAGCACAGCCAGCAGTGTAGCGAGCCTCCTCGGGAGAAGAGGAGGCAGCCGAGCCCAGTCAAGAGGAAAGCCCTGCTTGCACGGAGCTAAGTGCGCCTCCAGTACGGCAGAGCTCTAGCTCTGCTCAGAGCCCCGATCTGGCAGAGTTTCTGGCGCGAGGCTGCTCGGCCGGGGCTCGCCTTGCCCAGACTTGCCTTGCTTTTAGGCTCCCTCCCAGGAAGGAGCTGTCTGAGCGAGCCTGGGAGACGCCACTGGTGCCTTCCTTGCCTCAGCTCCAATCCTGCCTTGCCTTTGCACATAGGTGCCAGGCGTCGTTGGGGAGGGCTTAGGGGGTGGTGGGTTGCACACTGCCAAGGGCTTCAGCAGTGAGAGCTCTGTCAGAGGGAAGGGAAGGGCAACTGCAGGGCTCCTCCAGCGGTTTCTAGGCCGCCTAGAATCAGCGCCGCACCGAGAGCACCAGGCTCCCAGGGCCCCTGGCTGGGGTTTTCAGCCCCGCACACACGGAGGCTGATTCCTTGGGTGCCCAGAAAGTGTATGACAGACGTAGGTTCCCTAGCACTCTCCTCCCCAGCAGAGACATGTGCAGGTGGTTGGGGCCTGATCCTGCGTGTCTGGGTTCCTGCCCACAGCCCCAACTCAGGGGAAGCAGCCCCTGAGGCAAGACCTGCTGGAGGAGCCCTGCGCCCCCGCCTGATAGGCGAGTGCACAGCCAGCAGGGAAGCGAGCCTCCTCGGGGGAAGAGGAGGCAGCCCAGCCCCGTCAAGTTGAAAGCCCTGCTTGCACGGAGCTAAGTGCGCCTCCAGTACGGCAGAGCTCTAGCTCTGCTCAGAGCCCCGATCTGGCAGAGTTCCTGGCGCGAGGCTGCTCTGCCGGGGCTAGCCTTGCCCAGACTTGCCTTGCTTTTAGGCTGCCTCTCCAGGAAGGAGCAGGCAGCAGGAGCCTGGGAGTCGCCACTGGCGCCTTTCTTGCCTCAGCTCCAATCCTGCCTTGCCTTTGCACTTAGGTCCCAGTCCTCCTTAAGGAGAGCTTAGGGGCTGGTGGGTTGCACACTGCCAAGGGCTCCAGCAGTGAGAATTCTGTCAGAGGGAAGGGAAGGGCAACTGCAGGGCTCCTCCAGCGGTTGCTTGGCCGCCAGATTCAGCGCCACACGGAGAGCACCAGGCTCCCAGGGCCCCTGGCTGGGGTTTTCAGCCCCGCACACACGGAGGCTGATTCCTTGGGTGCCCAGAAAGTGTATGACAGACGTAGGTTCCCTAGCACTCTCCTCCCCAGCAGAGACATGTGCAGGTGTTTGGGGCCTGATCCTGCGTGTCTGGGTTCCTGCCCACAGCCCCAACTCAGGGGAAGCAGCCCCTGAGGCAAGACCTGCTGGAGGAGCCCTGCGCCCCCGCCTGATAGGCGAGTGCACAGCCAGCAGGGAAGCGAGCCTCCTCGGGGGAAGAGGAGGCAGCAAGTCCCCGTCAAGCTGAAATCCCTGCTTACACGAAGCTAAGTGCGACTCCAGTACGGCAGATCTCTAGCTCTGTTCAGAGGCCCGATCTGGCAGAGTTCCTGGCACCAAGATGCTCTGCCATAGGCGAGCCTTGCGCAGACTTGCCTTGCTTTAAGGCTCCCTCCCCAGGAAGGAGCAGGCTGTGTGAGGCTCGGAAACGCCACTGGCGCCTTCCTGGCTTCAGCTCTACCCCTGCCTTGCCTTTGCACTTAGGTCCCAAGCGTCCTTGAGGAGGGCTTAGGGGCTGGTGGGTTGCACACTGCCAAGGGCTCCAGCAGTGAAAGCTCTGTCAGAGGGAAGCGAAGGGCAACAGCAGGGCTCCTTCAGCGGTTCCTTGGCCGCCCAGACAAAGCTCCGCACGGAGAGCACCAGGTTCCAAGGGCCCCTGGCTGGGTTTTGCATCCCCACACTCCCAGAGGCTGACTCCGTGGGTGCCTAGAAAGTGTGTGAGAGACGTAGGTTCCCTAGCACTCTCCTCCCCAGCAGAGACATGTGCAGGTGGTTGGGGCCTTATCCTGCGTGTCTGGGTTCCCGCCCACAGCCCAACTCAGGGGAAGCAGCCCCTGAGGCAAGACCTGCTGG